>NW_007579430.1:87824-106021 GCF_000690725.1 Stegastes partitus | reverse complement strand
TAATAATAATAATAATAATAATAATAATAATAATAATAATAATAATAATAATAATAATAATAATACAATCTACAAGAACATCTTAGATTTAGATTTTCTTTAAATTAGTTAACTTTAATTTTATTTAAAATATAAAGCAACGGTGGAATAGGTGGTGGGTAGGTAGCAGTTGTGCTTGTAATAATTGGCCAGCAGGTTTTTTTTTATTTTTTATTAATTTAGTTAACAAAAACTAGAGCGCCTTACCCTTTGATCTACATGATTATGTTCCAACGTTTTGAAAGCTAATCTCTCATATTTCAGGGTTTTACAAAGATATTAGTCAATCTTTGTGTAAAACAAAAAGAAATTAGCATTTTATGTTACATTAAGACAACATATGGTTAACTTGCACGTTTCATATTGTCAAAATATAATCCAATATGCTTTGATAGAGAATTTATTAATTTAAAAATGTATTTTAAAAAATCTCTATATTAATATCATCTACATCTAATATGGCTTTTATATGCATATACTTATTAGTTTTTGTATTGCAATGATTACACATCTGTATTATACATTGAAATAAGAACACATGTGTTGTTTACAATTTGTTGCTGAATAAAGTCACATAGTGTCAGCAGGCTGGGGAACATTTTGTTGTTTACACTGGCTGTTGATCAGTCAAGACAGTTATCTGTCTGTGTCCGACTGACACCTTTCACAGCTGGTTTAGTTGACTTTGCCTCACTGTGACAGCACCCCATCCATGAACTGCACCTGCTCTTTTCCCACCATGATAACCAAAAAAAAATCTCTTGCTTTTAAAGTCAACTAAAATGCAAATATACTGACTATATAAGTTTATATGAATGAACTTTAGGGCTTCATAGTGTTCCTTACAGCCACACAAATATCTCAAACTTCCCCAAATTGGATCTTATTCAGCAAGAAAACATGTAAGTTTGATGTAGAATAAGGATATCAACATGGATTGTTGATATTGGCAGGTAGCATAATGGCTGCCTAACCTGGAAAATCTTTTTGAAGGTCTTCCAATTTAGGCAGTCCAGTCTCAAGCTGATATAAATAGTTAAGAGCAAACTGCACCTACAATTCAGTGTTCCAACATGATGTGGCTTGTGACTTTCCTGGCCTGCATTGGTAAGCTTCCTGTGAAATGTACCAACATGATTCACTATGGATTTTTCTTTGCTTTTATCTTGTGAACCTTAGCAGAATAATACCATTGTGTCTTCGTCTATGTTCATTTGTGTGCCAAAGGCCTGATTTGTGCTGAAGAGCCTTTCAATCATAAAGTGCACAATGGCAGAGTCATAGGAGGCCACGATGCTAAACCCAACACATGGAGATGGCAGGTAAAAACTTTAAGCGTGTTCCCGAGTTTGTTCCATAATAAGTGCTACACTTACTATGGAACAAATAGGATCAATATCAAACTACTAGTTCTTTCACCTCTGTTTGCTCTCAGGTTTCTATGCAGTATGATTCATACAATGACAATTCATACTACCACATCTGTGGAGGCTCCCTCATTGATGCTTTCCACATCATGACTGCAGCTCACTGTATTATGAGGTTTGTTTCCTGAACTTATTGTTACTAATGCGTATCATTTGTACATTTTGTACATCTAGAAGTCCCATCTTACTGTCTTCTGGGCTTGATAAAGGAGTGTGAGTAAGCACTTTGTGTTCCTTTTTTTCCCCCGTTTTGTCCCGATTAGCATGGATCCAAGCCTGTACCGTGTGGTGGTGGGTGAGTATAACATGTACAACTATGACGGCAGTGAGCAGTTCCTCCGTGTGGAAAGGATTGTTGTCCATCCTGGCTGGAATGGTGACCTTGGCAAGGGGTAAAGTAGCAGCATGTCAGACCACTTTTCTTTATTTATCTTTAAAATAAAAGACAAGCAGTTCAAAAAATCATAATTTTTTGACAGTGTTGGCTCTGGGAGATAGCTGCAACTGAATGGAAAATCAAATGTATTCAAACTGAATAGGGAGACAGTCCTAAATTACCATTTTCTCTTACAAGAAGATACAAACAAAACAACTTTGTTTTTGAATCGGCTTTAAATGTAAATTTTCACCCAAGTGGCAACCATATTTTAATTAACGCAAAAGAGGTGCAACTAAATTAGAGATTTTTATGATTTCCCTTAGAAATGATATTGCTATCTTGAGACTGGCTGATCCTGTGTACGACAACGGTTATGTGGCCATTGCTGAGCTTCCCTACCCTGGTGAGACGCTGCCTCATGGATTCACCTGTACCATCACCGGCTGGGGATTAATCGACTGTGAGTATGGACACATAAATGCACATTCACACCATTTGTATATCTATGAAAGAAATTCCTACATTACTTCTTTATTAATGTAGACATGGGCAACGTACCTGCCATCCTGCAGGAGGCTCCCCTTGATGTGGTGGAGCATTCAGTGTGCTCTCAGTATGATTGGTGGGGCAGCGTTGCTCTGGAAACCATGGTGTGTGCTGGAGGGGATGGAGCCATATCAGGCTGCCAGGTACAGTAGAACCAGTTTGTCCTAACCTAAAAACAGAATGTGTATTATTTGCATATTGTTTCATTGTTTCCCACATGTAGCAACACTTCTCAAAAGCAAAAAAATTATTTTAGGATAATAATTCCAACAGTGACACTAACTCCTCATGTCCTTCTTGTCATTGCATGGTCTGGTCTTACTGTTACCTCTTCCAGGGCGACTCTGGAGGTCCCCTGAGCTGCTATACTAATGGAGCCTGGAGAGTCCATGGTGTTGTCAGTTATGGTCCAGCTGGTATGTGCAACCAGTATAAAAAACCCACAGTCTTCACCAGAGTCTCTTCCTTCCTGGACTGGATATTTTCGGTAGGCATCCTTCAACACCTGTTTGCTTATCACAAACCATAAAATGTATGTAACTGTTTGATTGAATGATTTATAAAGGTATTCATTTTCATTTCTTTTGATTTTTCCTCAGGTTATAAACAGTGCTTAAACAGCACCATGTCTCCTGCAAAATAAAATTCATGTGCATCTCAGCCACTTGTGCAGTAGGTGTTTGCTTGCAGTTCCTGAAATGACCAAAGGGTGGCGAAAGTGCATCATGTTCTGACTAAACAACACACCGATTCCTCAGAACTACATGCATTTCCTGGTGCCGCTGTACTTTCCCACGTTCTCAGAAGTGCGTTTTTTCTTACTGAATGCATTTTGTCTTGGTGTATTTGCAACCAATTTACACTTGGGCTACAGCAAAAGGCTTTTTACTTGAATACAAACAAAGTGGACACAATCCTTGACCTTCTGACCTCCCAAGCTGCAGCATTAGAAGATGGAAAATTCCTAAAAGACCAAAGGGAATTGACCTCTGTCAGACTAAAAGGGCTTAAGTGGCGTGGAGGTAAATCTGTTTGGATGTCACAGGATTCAAAGGAAGCCAGAAGATCTATGCGATGTCTACCTAAAGACCGCATCCTCACGTGAACCAAACTTTAATTACAATCAAATGTGAGCTATATACAGTCACTGACTCAGTATTTCCTCCTTGTCTGGAATTTCTGGCCATATGCTTGTGGTGGTAGTCAGGAGACTCCAGCAGTGACATCACATAAAGTGTTTTTCTCCTAACCATAGAGACCAGAAACCACAGATAAATTCCAGTGGTTGACATGGAAAAAAGAATGCTGTCATGGAGCATTTAGGGTGAAATGTAGATTAGGTTCAATAATATCGAAATAAGTAAAGTTAGGAAGCAAAGAATACATGGAATAAATCAAAGAAAGCTGCACTATGAGTATATCTGCCTCCTAATCTAAACTTCACTAATGCAGAAGAGGTTTATTATCGGTCATAAAAACCAATGGTGTAAAGTAAATATATACTTTTTCTCAAGTGCTGCTCTTAATTTGAAGGTACGCGCACTTTGAGTATAATAATTGTGCTAAATGGAAATGTTATAGGTTTTACTTAACAATTATCTGAAACCTGAAGTTACAAATTAACTGTTAAGTTTAAGACGTAGCATAGTGACATTTGATACTGCAATCCAATAAAATGTTATATATTAAGCCAGTTAATTCTAATCATTTTAGCCCGACACCCCTTGAAAAGATGGTTTAAAAGTGTATTTAGCCAATAAAACCTCTGTGTTGTGACTAAAATGGGATTTCCATTGTATTCTCTTCTAGTTACCTTGGTAAATTATCTGAATAGCTCTTACACCACTGAATAAAATGCACTTTAAAAAATCAGTATATGACAAAACAACAAAGTCAAAGCATTTAGAAAATGTTTTTTTTTTATTATTATTTGGAGGGACAGGCTGTCAAAATGGCTTAGATGAAAGAAACTGTTTTTGAACAGCAGGTTAATGTGTGAATATGTAAAAAATAAAGCAGCTTTGTTTGCTCTGCAGGACCATTCAAGCAGAAATATGTACAACACAAAAGGCAAAAAGTAAGACACGTTCTTTGAAAACAAAATAAAACTGTACTGTAATACATTACATTGATAAACACTCACTGTTGCCGTTTCTTCATGAGATTTTTGATGTTTTATACAAGAGAAACAAATGTTCTGCAAAAATTAGTGCCCTCTTCATGGCATAAGAACATATATCGGATGGATTTCAAAGTAATCAAAAAGGCAAAAAGCGAATAATACATTTCCGATGTGCACTCTGCACGTTTCAAAGTATACAATTAATCAGAACAAGTTTTAACAAACAGGACCTGCATGCATAATTTCTAAAGGGTCCAGAAAGGCTGTTGAAACAGCTGTAGAAAGGGTGAGATATGTACATCAACTCTCTAGTGTCCCTCAGCTCTTCACACAGGTGACAGCACAATCACCTTTGAAAGGTCTTGTTCTATAATTATTGAGGCAACTCTTCAATTTTCGGGGTTTGTGTGTGCGATAAAAATTGTATAATATATGCAGTTTTTATCCACAAAAACCCCTTTACATGTGTAATTTAAAACATAGTGTAACCCAAGTCACAGACTTCCAAAAAATTCAGAGTACAATCAAATTGATCTTTGCAATTTACTTAGTTTTAGTGGCATTTCTCTAAGATATCTAACCATAAGGCTGCCTATGAAAAATACTTCAGAATGCTGGAGAGCAATAACCTTCATAAGTATACATTTCTCTATAATTCATATATTACAAAGGTTGTCCCAGATTGAAAATTACTCATTTCGCTTTCTTAATAAAATATTCAATTTGTCAGTGATTAGAATTCTTTTGTCATCCTACATAAATTAGTTACAAAATATTAGTGTAATTTTCTATGGTTATATTATAGGCAGCGATACAATAGACCCATAATTTAGTTTCAGTGATTAGGGAGATTCCACAGTTTTCAGTCCCAAAGCTTAAATGGAAGCCCTGTGCACACACCATTGGCAGGCATGGCTCCCCTGATAAGCAGGCACATCCAGTAAACTTACAACAGCCCATTTTATTGCCAAAAGGTCTTAAATTAAATAACTAGTGAAATAATGACATAATAAGTTACCAAAAAAAAAAAAAAAAAAGTGTAAGAGAATAGATATTAAATACTTTTCTGATGGACTTGTGGTCCCATTTCCCATAACAATGCCTAACTGTGATATGGAAAAAAGGAAAGAAGATTGCACTTTCAGGTGAAACGATCAAACCACAGTGCTGCTTGAGTGAAAGTAGGCTTTATCTGAAATAAATAAAATAAAATCATGAAGGAAATAATTTAAAACAAAGGTAATAAAGACAATACAGCTACAGCTTTTAATGGTATGAGCATTATTTCTAGTTACCCAGCTCATAAATAAGAAACTCCATAATTTAGCGTTTAACTGTTGAATCGATCCCGTACGACCAAAGCAATGCCTATTCATACATAACTATGTTCACAGATAAAGTGCAGATCGAGGAGCTTTTAGAGGGGTTTGTTTGTTTTGTACCATGGGAGAGATCTTGTGGAGAAAGAGTCCACTTGCTTCAGGATTTAACACAGGGAGAACCCCACCTGCTCAAGTCACCTGGCCCAAAGGGAGGACATGAGCAGGACTATGTTGTGATTTGACTTGGGTTTCATATGAAGGCCATCACAGCAATGGTCACCATACATTGCCTCCAAAAGCTAGAAAGCTAGAAAAAAATCCCTGAGGTGCACATTCAGCTGTGTTGAGATTCCCAACCTGGCCCCAGTTAATTCCTGTTTAGCATATGGTTGGTGATCTTGGTTTGGTTAAAAGAGCTTTCTTAGGAATTGAGAGCCATCATTGGTTTCTATGGGCCTGGTCAAATTGATCTCCGTTTTGTATTTTCTTTTTCCACTTTTAACACTAGCTGCCATCTCACACAGCGATAATCCCAAACTGCTTTGCTAACATTTTGAAGGCAAGTCTGGAATTTGAACATTTATTAGGCAAGAGGGAAATCACAGCTTCCTCCAACACGTTGACATTGACATCTTATGTGCATTTTCAGTCTCTTCCCAAACCTCTGCTTTTCTTGCACTGTCCACGGATTTTCACGTTTGTCAAACTTTCACAGACTCCATCACAGACAATTTCATGGCTTCCTCCAACAGCTGATTGTCTGTAAATGTGGCAGGGGGTTCTGGGACGGATTCTGAAAGGCCGATCAGTGACTCCAGGAGGCAGGTCCCAGGGTCACTTGCTGCAGGGAAACTGGGGTAACTAGGCAACTGAAACTGAAAAAAGTTGTCCATGTGCTCGTACTCCTTGAGGGAGTTGTAGAGCGAGCTGGGCCCCAAACAAGGGAAACCGTCAAAGAACTCCAGGTCTGACTCAGAGGACAGGCTCAGGTCCATGTTGTAGCTCGCCGAGCGATCGATGGTAGGAGAGGGTGTGTGTGGCACACTACTGCTGTGGAATAGGGCGTTTCCCTGGTTGGCATTTTCATCCAAAAGTTCTGAAATGGCTGTCGCTCGATTGTCTGTGTGATCGTCCAACAGTGCAGCGTCTATATTGTCGTTCTCGTCAGCAAAGTCCACCATGCTAAAGCTACTAAACGCCTCCGTAGATGGCTGCTGTTGCTCTTGCTGCTGATCTGCGCAACAAGTGTCTTTACAGGTCTTATCCCCACCATCCCTGCTGCTTCTTGAGCAGTTCTCTGTGTCGCTGAAACAAAGTATGCGGCTCAGGCCTTTCTCATCTACATCCAGCTGAGAGCGATGCTCGCACGGGCTCCCGCCTACTTCTGAGTCCTCGCTCTGACCTGAAGAGTCTGATAAGTCCGTCATATCACTGCTGCAACTGTTCTCTCCAGCTGCCGCCAGTTCAGAGCTAAAGGGGAAGGAGGGCACTGCTGGTAGTGTGGTGGCACCTGTTGCGTTCTCCTCCTCCTCCTCCTCTGTGCTGGACTGCTCCTCCAGCCTCTTCTCCAGTTCCAGCTTCATGATAGTGTGGATGTAATGCGTCTGTACCCTGGTGGAGTTGAACTCGATGCGACCCTCCGTGTTTCCACAGCCGTCCTTTGTACAGCCACACGGGAAAGAAGAATGGTCCATCTGCAAGATGAAGAAGGAAGTAGTTAAATTGCTAGTCACAATCATGTAATAGAAACCCCCAGCTGTATTGTGAAAGGGAGCTTTTATGAGCAGGAAATTTTAGGGACTTTTTCAGCGCTTACCTGACATTTGATGCCAGCCAGACTGCAGCTACACGTCTCAGGCTCGCAGAAGCCCTGGCAGTCGCAACCACAGTTCTCCCTGGAGATCCTCAGCTCGTGCAGCTGCCTCTTCTCCTCCTTGTCGATCTTCTTCACGCCAGCTGCTTTAAGCAGTGCATAGCGCCGTTTAGATGGGTAAGGCTGCAGGAAAGAGCCCTCTTCCAGGTTGGCTCCACTGATGTCGATGTCCTGCTCTGGGATGTCATCCACCGTCAGCCGATCTGCTTCCTCGTTCTCCTGGGTTCCATTCTTAGTCAGCTGAGGTGAACAGAGAGATCGTGTTTAATTGTTACACTGAATAAGAGAATGAGTTTAGTTTTATTGATCGTACCCAGAAGTAACACATTTCTTTGCAAGCTTGCTCACCTTCAGTTTGAGAGCTTCCAGCTTCTCTTCCCTGAGTCTGTTGAGGAGTTTTTCCCGGCGTAGGAGTCGCTGCTCCACAGCAAACTCCGCAAGCGTATACGTGCGGAGTGCACTGTGGCGCTGCATCATGCCCAGAGTGCATCCTCCTCGACTGGGAACACTGGTGAAGCCCTGGCACCGAGGGAAGAAGAACACCGTCACCTGGTCGAACGTCACATTGCCTCGTCGAGCTCTCTTGGATTTCTTAAGGATAGATGTTGCTGTAGAGGAACAAAAGGCAGGATTAGAACACATACTGTCCAAGTGAAAGAGGGAGTTTTCAAAAGAAACAGAGATTGGAGCATTCTTTTGTGCCACTAGATGGCATAATGCCCCACCACTTGAATCCTTGAGATGTGTGTAAATGCTGCTGAGCAGACTGTAAAAGGACACCCCTCTGATTCATTGCCCTAGCCTTATCATGTACCCAATTAAAAGACACGGCTAACAGGAGTCCAACACACTTACATCCTGTAAAGTGAAACCTAAACTACCAAGAATCCATTCAGCTTTGTTTCTTGTCCTACTGTGCGACAAAAACCACCCTGACCAGGAATTTCCTTTTGGTGGCCAACACAGTGGAGGAAGCAGAACAGCCAGGATCACAAACTGAGCGGTGAGTAAATGCTTGAGGCTTCCAGATGGGGTGGAGGGTGGAAGTGTAGCTCTCAGGATAGGAATAAAAAACCTGCCCACCCTGGTTTTCCTGCGAGCTGACAATCCCTACAAATGGCCCAGAAACCGACAGGAGTCAAAGGTCCTCTTTCTGCTAAAAACATTTAGGACCCACAGCAACGAGCCATCTCTCTATACCCAGACAAATACAATAAAACCATATGGGAATCAGAGTGGAACCATATGTGGGAAAAAAAATCCCAACAATTACTTAAGCTTTATTATAAATTCCACTTTCAACGCCCAGGAATATTCAACACAACTTTTAAAACTCACTTACGGACAAGCAACTTTTTCCTCTGCTAGAGCCACCAGAGCATTTTTTTTTTTCTTTTTACGTGAGCACAGAAAAGGACGATAATCCACAAAGCACATGTGTTGGGCATTACCTTTATGATGTGGTGGGAAACCCCTTGTAGATTCCCGTTTTCACAGCAGAGGAGCCTTTCTTACAAAAATTTTATGACACCCTGAACAACTGGCCTCGAGAGTTACAAAAGTCAAACCTGAGAATTGGTGTGAAAGGAATCAAAGCTCGCAGGAAGAAAAGTACCCTTTTACCCTCAATACAAGTGAACGTCACACAATAGCCTTACTATGTTGTCTAATCTGCTGCAAGGGGTAATACAGATGAAACAAACTGCCAGGTTCAGCTTCACATCCATCAAATCCAGTCAGGCTTATGACACCCACAGGAGACAAATGACACCCTCTCTACTGCCTCTAAATGAGACAGCTTTGCTTGCTGTTTTTCCCCCCTTTTGCTTCACTATGGCAAACAACTCTTCTGTCCAACACAAACACTGGATTATAATGGTCCATCCAATCTGCTCTTCTAGATGTGTCTACATGCCTTCTTTTCTTGATTGTCCTACCCCCCCTTCTTTTTTTTGTATCCCTTCACCCAGCCTCTTTCAGCACCTGTGCTGGGTGCATGCCCGGGCTTCAGACAAGGCTCTATGTGTTCCCGGCCTTGGCAACCTGCCACGCTTCTCTTCCTGGCTTCCTGCCCCACCATCCTGGAAACCTCACAACTGTTTGCCCTTCTCCTGTACACCACAATCCCTCTTCCAACCCGGCCGGTCCCCCCGAAAGACCAAGCACATGCACCCAGGTCCAGACAAAAACACCCCGAAGCTGCTTGACCCACATCTCCCAAGGAAAGGTGAGTCTCTGTCTGTCTGCGGGGCTTCTGGGAGAAAGGTGGAGATTGAGCCAAGGTGAGCAGCCACTGCATAATGCGATTAGCCATTTTGCAGCTTTAGGGCATGAAATCAAAAGAGGTATTCATTGCAGAAGTCTGAAATCATTTCTGTGAAGTGTTTCATGGGCTGCCAGCTGCCTAAATTCCTTAACCTCTCCCCCGTTTTTATGGGTTTGTTATTAGAGCCTCCATGGATGTTAAAGACAAGGTGAGAGGATGTACATTTTTATAATAAAAAAAAAGCATGTTCCATCAGCTATTTCTATGGTTTATTGTCACACTGGGAGGACACTCACTGTTGAAATTTGTTGCTGGGGAGCTGGGGTTGCTGGGAGTGGAATCCAGGGTGTCCGAGTAGCAGCTCTCCCCCTCCGAGTCCCAGCCTGAGCAGGCAGAGGAGAGGGAAGAGGGTGAAGGTGAGGAGTAGCATGGGTCCTCATCCACCTCCTCAAACTTCCTCTTGAGTAGCCCACTCATGGCGCTAGTGCAAACAATCTGCAGGAAGGAGCAGAGGGAGGGGTTATTAGCAAATTATTTACAATTATTTGAACAACTTTTAAAAGGATCTCAGCTTCTTATCACATGCAGACTATATATTTTTATGATCTGTATGGTGCCTTGGAAGCCTTTGCAGACACATGCACAGGCGTTGCACAGTGTCACTGGTACAACCGAGTCCTGTGCTCGGCCATGTGAGACGGTACGCCTCCCGGTCTCGTGCTGCACTCAGCTGAGAGCGGGAGTTAGTCATGGCGCAGGAAGCAATCAATCAGTCCTATTCGCCTAAGTCAACAATTACTGGACCCTTCACCCTCTTCCAAATCCCATCAGCTCAGCAAACGCATTGATTAGAGGAAAGACCGAACAAAGGTGACCCAATCATCTCGCCATAGGCATTTAATTTCAGCCATTCTCCTCAGGCAGCCTTCACAATCACACATGCAGGCCGAAGCCGAGCCGATTTGCCACTCGTCCTGTTTAATGTGTTCACATGCAGCTCGTAGCGTATACAGTGCACGCAGCTGCGCATAGTCAAGATGTTTTGTTATGCAACTCCTGCATTTCTTCAGAGCGCTCATGTGAGGAGCTGCTGGTTCAGCAATACAAACAATCAATCCTTTGATAGAGGCAGGCAAAAAGAGAAAAAAGAAAAAAAAAAAGGGAGAAAAGATGATCACCACTCAGCTCTCTCAAGGAGAAGGAATGCCATTTACCCTCTAATCTTCAAAAATATTGCCCAATATCTGTGAAACCTCTTCTGTGAACAGGGTTTCTGGCTAAGGGATTTAAATGTCTCACACAGGCCTAAGAAATAACAGACAACCTTCTTCACAACTTCTGGGAAGTGCAAGGCGACGGCGGCTGCTAGACAGGACAAGTCATCATCACAGTCTGGGGCCGAGCTCCTGCTAACTTAAACAAGGAGGGATGGAGGGGTGGAGGGAGGAAGGAAGTGAGGGGAGAGGGAAGACATGACTGGGCTCTCCTCCAGCGCAGACACTCCCTACGATGATGTGGAATGGGGAAAGGAGGCTTTTACTTTACCCATAAAGAGATCATTTCACCATCACACTGTTTACCGTCTTCGGAATTCAAGCCAAATCACTTACAGCTGCTGCAGCTTGAGCATGTTGTAAATCCACTTCAATTTTTGGCTATTTTTAGCAGCGTTTGTTCAAATGTTTTTTTGGTAATGCCTATAATTTAAAAATGTTCACAGTCAAAGGTAATTTTTGCACTTTTTCTGCTCCTTTTTTTCCCCCACTGGGTAATTACAGATTAGGCAACTTTACATTTGGATCAAGTTAAATTTAAGTCCTAAATATGTCAATTATTAGATAAAACAGGGCTCAGACACATAAACACCAAGCTGTCCTGCCAACAGGCTAAACTGTCACCAGCACTCCTTAGCAGACAGATAAATGTGCCAAAGGAAGGACACGTCAGAAATCCTCCACCGACTTTAACTCCATGTGTGACCTGCATGTCTGGCTTGTCTTATCAGAATGTAAGTGTCAGCACTCGAAAAACAGGAAAAAAAACCTAAGCGGGTTTGCAAGGAAGGGGTCATTTTCAGCATGCAACAGGGAGCAATTATGCAAAACCAGTCCTCCTTTTGACAAGGATAAAGGCGAAGTCAGAGTCAAGGGCAAGAGGCTGACACCTTTGTATAGGCAGTGAGGGCAGCTTTGCAGCTGTATAGGGGGGTTATTGTTACTGCTGCAGTCAGATATTGTTGTCCCCGGTGCTCCTATGATGAATGAATCACCTTGCAATAGGTCAAGTTGGCTCGTACCGTCTCTGCAACAAACAAAAAGCCTTCTCCACACTGTAGCCAACTCAGTGTGTTTTACATTACAGACCCAAAGAGAGAACAAGACACTAAATTCAAACCCATCAACTCACTCAAGCACGAAATAATCTCCAAATGCCTTTCACAGCTACTAATATTATCACATTATATGATTTGCCTTGAAACAATTTAGAAACACCTGGGTGCAGCATCTGTTGCTTACGCGTTCGCTTATCGGACAACATGTGCGTTCTAAATGCCGCATGTACGTCTTTGTGTGAGAAAAGAGGAGCACGTGAGGGTTCACCTTACATTTTTGCCATCATTCCCACCCCCCAATTCCCTGCAAAAAAAATGAAAACAAAGCTGCGAGGCATCCTCAAGGGAGTGCATAGCGCCAGCTAAGCAAAGTCTTTTTAATTAAAAGCTGCAGCGAGGCAGAAGGGGGAGGAGAGGCAGAGAGGTGGTGGTGGGGGGGCAGTGGTGTCAGAACTGGGTCATTGTCTCTTGACTGCAGTCTACCTGACACATTGATTTGTTAATCCTGTTCAACGGGCAGAAACAATGGCGAGAGGTTAATCCTGGCAAGGGGACGGCTTGTAGTCAATCTGGAGCTTCTCAGCCTGCTCAGCCGCTGCACCCACAGAACAAGGCCAAGAGAGCACGGAGAGAGGATGGAACAAGGGACTGGGGCTAAAAAGACAACATCGCACAATGACTCATTTGCAAAAGGGTGGAGGGAGACGGTGGAAAAAAAAAAAGGAACAAAGATAAAAGAGAGGAATTCAGAGCTGGCTCCTCAAGAAAGCACTGCCTGTGAATGTCTGCTCTAAATGGAGAATGGATGTGATCGGACAGCCGAGCCAGAGAGGGAGCACAGCATGTTTTCAGCACGCACTAAATTATGCATCACTGTCATTCCATCAACCGCACACAGGCAGGCAGATAAAGGACGCATCCACTGAGGTGCTCCCCAGCCAGTTGTCACAGAGTTGGGAAGATAAATCTCTGGCGAGGAGATTTGTCACCAGAATCACTACACAGCTCAAGTCAGATGCATAACTATGTCAGTCGAATAAGATTATCTTGATACATGCAGCTACAGGCTGTTCATACGACTTCAGAATCCCAATTCATTTCTATTTTATCTGCAGACAGCTTCTAAAGTCCCTATTAAGGAGACTTAAATTATTTGAAGAGGGGCGAACAGGATGTAAGAAAGGCTACAGTTACTTTCACAAGATTCCACAATAAATCTAATACGATAAAATTGCTGAACTTCCTCATTTAAGGCAGCTGTTTAGAAAAATTGAACAATCCCTGCCTTTAATTGCAGTCTTTCTAATCATCAAAAGCCATTTATTTTATAAGAAGTACAACCAGAAGCACAAAAAATAAAAACCTTTTCATGCACGTCTCTGGATGTGCAGAGAAATCTGCAAGCAGCCTGTTTAAACTGCCCCCGTCTGCCCTGCAGCACAACAGGACAAGTCACAGTTGACTTTGCCCCCTTGCACTGCCTGTCCAGCCCCTTTGCAGCTGATAACTGTGTGGGTGGGAGCGACAAGTCGCACTAATCTTAGCCAGCCGAGAGCATTTACATGGCACACTGACAACCTTGTGCAGTGTCTGAATGACTGACTGAGTGCTCATAAAATGTGATAATGATGAGCCTGGGAGTCTTCCTGCGTGTGTGCAACCGTGTCTGGGCAGGCCGTCCCCCCTCCTCCAGGCTTCAAGGTATTGCACCTCTCACTTCCAGCTCTGTCACCGAGAAGACGGAGGTAATTGATCGGAGCCATCAAGGTGACGGTGGGCTGGATTCCAGCTCTTGCACAGCTGTGGGGGGGACGGAGGGGGGGGAACACTGGCTCATTTCTTAAACTCAGCTGTTGGTTGAGAAGCGCTCCACCTGCTGGAACAATGCAGGGAGAACTGCAGCTTTCTCCTCTATGAGCCTGTTGTTCTCACTGGAGCCCAAAAGCTCGCCGTGACTGTGCCACAGAAACATTCTGTTCCTCTGCTCTCGACCCGTGCACACACTGATTCCAAAAAGGAGAGGTAGTGGGAAGAAGGAGGGAGGATTGTACAAAACAAATAAATAATGTCATGTCTCCAAGCCACAGGAATTCCATTCTGGCAGCGCTACTCCTGCTGTAATAGTGGGAGAAGAACACAGGCTCTATCTAACCCAGATGTGTTTTCTGCTGCTAACCACTGGAAAGTCTTACTCCCCTAAGGCACTTGAGCGAGCTACCTTTCCTCACCACACCTGACAGGGTATTAGCTTGCACGTGGACCTCGCATGCCCTCAGCTGTCATTAATCTCTAGCGCAGGACAAACTTGAATGTCCAGGTGATGCATGCAGAACACTCACACTTATTTGGGTGGGTTTACTCCTACTTGAAGACAAGTTTAATTCCTAGGAAAGGTGCGGTAGTCACTCCGTGGAAAGAGCATAAAAAAATAAATATGCAGCTGTGTTTTCTTTTTTTTTCTGTCAGATTTGCAAGGATCAGAAACTGTGCAGTGGTGTAAAAAAAAAAACAACAAAGTTGAGTTAAAAAGAAAAAAATTGTTTTGCACAAACATGCAGCTTTTATGGGTGTGAGAGCGTGGAGGAAGGGAGGAGGCGGTTGTGGGTTCAGGGGTCGTGCTCCAGTCTGGGACACTTGCTGTATGGAATGCTGGGAGAGGACAAAGCAGATGGGAGCTCTCTGCTGCTGTGTTGGAGACTGTCAGCAAGCTCTCTGTTACCCTCCTACCTCCCCCCCTCCACCTCCCCTCACTTCACTCCTCTCTCTCTCTCGTCTCCAGGCACAAAAGCGTGGGGCCATCCTGCGTGACCAAAATGAAGCAGGCACAGACAACCTTGTTTGAACCCAGCATGCTTGCTGCCGCTGCTGCCTCTCCCAGCTGGGGGAGACGGATACTAAAAAGTGTGCACGAGCTTCCTGAGGTTGTGAAACCTACACTGCAGTGCACAGGAAGAGGCCATCCAGATTATCTATGCTGTGTCTGACAGCTGCAGGCACCACAAGGTTAACTGAAGGCAGGATCACATGATGAAGATGGGTTGGAGGGGGGGGTGGAGGATTTAGGTGGTGTGGATGGCATTTGTTGTGCTTGAAATCTCTCCAAATGTTGCACGCAGCTTTTTGTTGCCTTCATGTCATTACTGCTAGATTTCATGAGAGGGCAACCAAGTGGTCAGTTCTTGTTTTTAGGGGGAATCAGAGTACAAAATGTGAGCTAAAATGGAAAAAATACAAAAGGGTTAAAAGGAAGGCGATAAAGAGCTACTGAACATCTCAGAGCATTCCTGGGAAATGCACGCCACATTAAATGCACAGCACCCAGTGTTAGATTCCCTCTCAGTAAACAAAGGATCATTCAGCTCTCTGTAGCCTAATTCCAGAAAACATGATTCCAAAAATGATCCGGGTGAGGTCGCGCTAGAGACGATTGAATTGATTCAGTCGCTTTTATCAAAAACAGATACAGTCTGGCTTTAAAAAAAATAAAAGACAACAGTGTCATACATGAAAAATGCATTAATGACCAGCATTAGGTGATAAAAAAGAGAAAATTAAATAAAGAGCAAGAAGGATCGCTGCGCTTTCAATTAAATTAAAGCACATTTTAGTGATTTATGTGCCCAAAAAAATGAAAGAAGAAAACAGCCACATGGAAAACTGTTTAAACAATGAAAGAGCTCAACATTGCGCACCTGGCTCCAAGCCTGAGCTGCTACCTGCGCGGAGGTTAATTTGTTAAAAAATAAATAACATTTAAAAAAATCAATCACCAATCAAGAATCAATGATCAAATCTGCAGGCGGACGTACGCGTCGTGAGTCCGGTGGCCGTTTCCACCGCTGACCTGATCATTCCTCATGATTAATGCTAATTCTAATGACAGCAGCCCCTGTCAGCTGTGCGCTCAGATGTAGTTGCCTTCAGGAGTCGCTCTAGTTACAAGAGGCGCACCAGCACCGCTGAGGTGAACAAGAACAACTCCACACGGGCTGAATACACAAAGCCGACCTCATCAACAGTTCACAGAAATGAAACCCTCAACCGAGAGAGAAAAACATTAAAAACACACACGGACACCAAAAAGCGCAACTCAACTGGCGTGCGCTGGGAAGTTTCCAAAAAAAATAAAAAATAAAAAAAAATCCCTCAACAATCACTGATTGATAATGTCTTTAAATCAATACGAGTGATTGCCCCAGTCTCCGCTAAATCATCTAATCATTAGATTTATTTGCTGTTATCAGCTGTATGATCACCTGCATGTGAAGTAGTTCCAACTCACTTTAACAAGCGGTCACTATTTACCTCCAATAAAGCGTCAAGTTAACTATTAAAAAAAAAAACAAAAAAGGAATCCAACAAATGAAGCGCTTTAACACGTTTCCTCACACGGCAGCAATATTTAAAATGACACCACTCGCGCTGAGGTTAAACACATTTGATTACTGGTGGCTCAATAAACACCAGCGGCCAACTCGCCGATTCTGTTTTTTTGTACTCACCACCAATTCAAGTATCCGATCACCATCAGGGACGGAATATCGTCGGAGGAACAGTGGGGTGGGTTTAACGGTGGGAGTAATCCAAATGCCACGAAGGAAATATTGCGCTTTATGATCCCCGCATATACACGGTCTCTCCTCGGTGCTATTGTCTGTGCGTCCGTGCGCCGTACGGGGCTCCGTACCAGCTGAAGCGCTTCCCTTGTCTGTAGCAGACTGCCGAGAAGCGCAGCCTTTTTCGTCAGTGGAAAACTCCCTCCTGGCGTCTGGTCTGACGCAGGCGGTGACACAGGGAGGCTGCCCACGCCGCTTCCTGCCTGTCCTCCTCTCTCGCTCTACCCGGACTACCTGCGTGAGAAAATGCATGTAGATACAGCTGAAGTGTTAATATGATGATGATGAGGATGATGATAATAATAATAATGATGTGCCACATCATGAAATAATCCCACAGCAGAGCTTTGATGAACCTCTGGTGGTGAGTTTGGAAACATCTGATCGGTGGATTGCACTTAGATAGATAGATAGATAGATAGATAGATAGATAGACAGACAGATATGAAGCACACAAATAGGAACCTTGGAAGAAAATAAAAGCAATATTAAAAGGTAAAATTAATAAAATAATTAAAACAGCAAAAACTACACCATTTAAATTAGAAAATAAATAATCCTGGTAGTAGATTAAAAAACTAAATTGATTGATAGATAGAATAAGATCAGAAACTTGATTATGGATGAACATTTGTAGAAAAACAAGTTTTCCTTGATAGGTTAACTCATAGTCTACTCAATAATAGTCCCTTTAAATGCTCTGTACATGCTTCTAGGGAAAGTAAATAAAAACAAAAAACAAACTTGGAATGCATTGAGGCATGGAGGCCAACTATGAAAACAAAAGGTGAATGTACACACATTAGAAACTTGGATCAGAATGAAATAAAACAATTAAAAACCTTAGGAATAATACAAGCATTTCAAATTTCAAAATAAAAGAATCAGCTATACCCAGAATAGCTGAAGGTAAATTAAGATTAAATTAAACACGTAATTTGCTTGAAGGTAGGAGCTGGATAGACAGATTCTGTTTTATTCTTTCAGTCAACCTTGATTTAAACTTTAACCATTTACAATACAGCTAAGTAAGGACGTAAAAGATAAAGGAACACAAATGATCCTGTACATGTTTAGCGTCACTCAACTATAATGTCTTTTGGTTTTCTTTCAGATCTTAACTCACAATGTTTGTCAACTTGGAATACACTGAGGTATGAAGATCTTATTTACAATATAGATAGATAGATAGATAGATAGATAGATAGATAGATAGATAGATAGATAGATAGATAGATAGATAGATAGATAGATAGATAGATAGATAGATAGATA
>NW_007579430.1:35563-87757 GCF_000690725.1 Stegastes partitus | reverse complement strand
TAACTCACAATCTACATGATTATAGTCCTTCATAATGTTGCCTACAAGGTGCAAATAAACTATTTAAGAGACGCCCAAGTCTGATCACTATTATTCCTGCTTATATATACTCATAAAACACTGGTAGGAATCCTCATGTTGTTCTCTAAATGAGTGGCTGGTGAGCAGTAAGAAATAACCGGTGTGATCACTGCACTGATGATAACATCATCTCTATTTGTGACGTGGGAGGTGCTGTGCTGCTGTTTGGTGCGGCTTATTTCCAGTTAAAGGAAAACCCTGACTAAGGACTCTGAAATTATGACTCACATTCTTTTACATGGAACACAACATCGAAGCGTAGCTTTAGTGGAAAAGCACCCTTTTACCATCATAAACAATCATAACTTCTCTCTTAAACTGATAAGGGCAGCTTAGTGTACTAATTGGTTACCAAAAAAACCCCTTATCTCTTTAACTTAGTAGAGAGGACCATGACATATGCATTCTGAGTCATGATTTCTTGTTGTCGTGTTGTGTTTTTTTCTTTAGCACTCTGCTGGAAATTTCTGTTAAAATACTAAATATTATGAATGCTTTTGGGCCAAATCTTGTCAAAAGTGACAAAACCCACCAACCAGCATTTATAAACCTCCTTACTTACCATACTTTAGCTATGTCTCATTTGTTTAGTCCACACAGAAGGCGTACAATCAACAATATGCAGTTTTATGTCGGGTTATATGCCGGACAGTTTTTTTTTTTTTTTAGAAGCAGTTGCTAGGCAACGACTGATGACTCCATAAAGTTACTGCTCCAAAATGTTAAGCCGAGTCCTTTTATACCAAAAAAATAAATAGTCATAGACAGTAAAAGTTCTGAGATTTTACTGTAGTTTAGTTTGCTTATAGACACTAGCTGATCTTCAGAGGACTTTCAGCTAAATAAAAGTAATATAGCTGAACAGTCAATGAAAAAACTCTACAGATTGTAATCTAGAGTGAGCAGACGTTTGTGATGACCTCAGTATTTCTAAAACCCTGAAACTACGAATGAATTTCCACATTACCGGGCATCGATTTTCATTTTCACATCAGCGCAGATGTTGCAACTCCACGCTGGTGTAATCACTGATGGGTGAGAAATTTGCAACACTTTTTCTACAGAAGCGGCAGCGTCGCTCACCCTCCCCTCTTCTGCTGAACTAACTCCTCTCAGGTATTTACGAGTGGAGCTGCCCAAGGCGAGCACACTGAGATGCTTTGCTTTCATTCTCAGCTGGACCTGAACACTGGTGCAAAGTGTTCTGCCAATGTCAATACAGGTGCTCGGCTCAGATATTTGGGGAGAGGTCTCCTAAAGCTGTGTACATAGGCCTATGCTAATTGTCTCCAGCTAATAGAGGAGCCCTTTTTTTTCCTCACTGGCTTGTTGTGCCTGAGGGCCCCATTTAGGGCGTCGCTCTAAAAACAAGCCCATCAAACCCAATGACAGCCACTCTACGGCTCGACCCGCAAGCAAAGATATGTGTTTTTTCAATAACAGCACAACAGAGAGTGCAAACATGTGGATTCACTTGGTTTCAGTCGTTTGCTTCGGAGGTAGTAGTTTCACTGGAGCCGTAAATTAGCATTTGAACAATGGCTTGGTGATAATGAGCGCGTTACAGATCATGGCTCATCATGCGTCTTATTTGTGAACCCAGAGGAGCAATTTGAAGTGAGAGAACTTCCACGCTGACAACAGTCAGAAAGATGTATTTTTAGTCGCGGTTGTCCGGCAGCGTGAGCACATGTTGCACGTGGAAACAAAAACAGATGCAGTAAACAATATGTACATTTCATCATGTGCTGTTACACTTAATTAGGACGTGTGAGGAGCCTTGGCGTTGCTCTTATTGAAAACAGAACAGAAATCCCTGGGGTTATAAGACTATTAATGGGAAAACGGAAAGAAAAAAAAAATTCTTGTGTTCATTTTTCAGACTTTTGCCTCATTCTTCCATTCCACTTTCATTACTTTAAGCATCTAAAATCCTTTAATTATCTCACCGGTTAAGCTGCTCGTGACAAATCACTTCAGGTGGAGCAATAAAATAAAAGGTTAAGTAAATAAATTAGTGAGCAAGCGACTGAGCATTAGGAAGCTGCTGTCTCGGCTCAGACGGCACGTGTTGCGATGATACTATCTTGTTTTCATGCGGCCAAAGGTGTGTAACGGAGTAGGTGAGGGTGTGTGACGCACTTCGTGCTCGGCCGAGAGCCTGGGAGTCTGCATGTCCAGACTGACTCCACCCAATTAGCTTCCCTGTCGCCCTGAAACTCCTTAAGTCTCAACAATGAGCCATCCACGGACCTAGAGGAAGAAACCGACAGTCACATGCGCAGCGGCAGCGGTCATGGCCATTACTGAGGAATTCCGCCCTCTTCACATGCAGAAAATACCTAATAATCAAGCGATGTTAACAATTAGCCCTCTGTTCGACAAGTGCCAGGCAGCTTCGGAGACATTCTGTGGTTCGGTCCGGCGTAATTATAGTAGCAGCGTTGGCAAACATCGGATCACTGACACAGGTTCAACAATGTTGTTTCGACAGACACGCATTATGTAACTGGCAAATCTGGGCAGCATAAAAATGTTGTCTTGAGCGTTGGCTCTTTGATGAAGTGTCCTTCATGAAGTTCTCTTGAGATAAACAGGAAATGTCTTGGCGGCAGGACTCATGCTTCTTATGTTGGCCTTTGAAGTCCCCTGTCAGGCCCATCAATTCCCTTTTTGATAAACAAGGAGAAGTTCCAGGGAACAGTGCGACTCACACATGTTTACCCTCTCTTCTAAGAAAAAGAGCTGTGTGTGTGTGTGTGTGTGTGTGTGTGTGTGTGTTCAGGATGGGGGGATGGGAGCTGTAGTGCCAAAGCCACTGTGAATCAGGCCTGAATACATTAAGGCCACTCTCTTTAAAAGTGTGCCAAAGAGTTCATGGTGGAAGACGCCCCTCCAAGAGCACAATAATGGGCTTCAATGCTTTCCATCTGCGGAGGGAGAAAGGCCTGTGACTGCACGTGCTGCATGGAGTGGGCTCGACAATGTATCAATTTATGGCCATCATAAAAGTGCATTTAACACAAAGATCTGGGGCATTAAAGTGAAACGCCAAAGCCACGGTTAACAAAAAAAAAAACCCAACGAAAGAGGCAAAGTGTGAATCCTAAACAACCTTCGTAGAAGTCGAGCAACGTTCCCCCAGAGGAGACCAGATGAGACAGTCTGACGGTGTTGTTGCGGCGGTCAGGCCGAGGCAGACGGACACGACGGCGGGGCTCGGAGAGAAGGGGGGGAGAAAGGAAAGCTGATTGATGGCTCCAGCTGTCCCAGAGGAGAGGAACACAGGCAGACAGCTGGTCACCTGTAGCCCCAGACATGAGTGTGATCGAGGCACAAGGCATTGTGTTTCACTGCAGAGGGCAACCAGTGCAATGCAGGGTTCAGGCCACTGTTCATCACAGCCAAGAAAACAAGCGAGCGCGTCTGCAGGAGGGAGGGGAGGATGAGACTTAAGGAATAAAAGAACTCTTGAGGATTTGGCCAAACGAAAGCATGCGTGAGGCTAATTTATTGGATTTCTAAGCAGAAAGAGCAATTCGACACCTAAGTGTTTTGTTAATAAGATTACTTAAAAGACCTGAGCAGAAAACACACACACACACCTCATCATGTTGTAATGAAAACGCGGGCCCTCTAAATCATCCAATTTTGCATGTCATTACTCGGACACGACTACATTAGGAATAATTGTTAAAGTTACACGAGAGAGAGAGAGGGGAAAGGAAAAAAAAGAAGAGATGAGCTCACTCAGGCACAGGGATTAATCCAGAAGCAAAAGGGAGAGAAAATACACCCTCCCCCCTCTCGCAGCACATTCAGCCAATCAGCACGTAGCCGAGCTGGTTTACTTGGAGACCAAAGAATCTGTGTAGTGATATGACATCATCAGCTGGCCGTGAAAGGAGAGGTCACTGATTTTTTTTTCTCCTCCACCTTTGAGGATGACTGAGGAAATGTGATTTCCAAGAACTCTTTGAGAAACGACTTGCCTTTGTCAGATAGTTTGCATAAAGGGATTCTTGCAGCGGTGTAATTCCCACTTTACCTTCCAGGATTGTCCGAAACTGAAGCAATATTCATGAGTCTCAGTTGTTCGGCTCTGAGACAGGCACGATTCATAAATTCAGCAACTTGCCTCTGCCGTCTTCCTTTGTCACCACTTCGCTGCGACAAGAAATGTTCCGTTTTTCAATGCTTCCATTCATTCAGTAACAAACAGGCACTATGTTTGGGCTGCCCTCGCTGCATACAGTATGTGTGTTTGCTCTTATGGCTCGTCTGTACTATGTGTCTTTAGCTTTAGGGCAAGAAAAGCTGCCAGTTTGTGTTTTGTTTACTTGGCAACGTCACAGTGCTGTCTGACTAATGCATTCTGGATTGTCTCTCCCAGGACGTTTGTTCTATGTTTTATTCATTGGTGTGATGTGCTATAGACTCCCCCCTGACATAATATTATTGATTTCCTAATAGACTATCAAAAGAATGGCTGCACTTAAGGCAGCAAGAGTTGAGGGTACCTTTATATTTGCAGATAATTGATTGAAAAAACAATAGGGGCTGCAACAAATGGAGGATTATCATTAGACATTAATACACCGGTTACTTTCTCAATTAATCGAGCGATTGTTTGGTCTAAAAAGTCACAATTGCTATTTCTTAAAGCCCATGATGATGCTGAGAAGTACCTCGTAATGTGTGACCAACAAAAACAAAGCAGCAAAATCCTCACAACTGAGATGCTAAGTGGTTAGCTTTCGCTTGATCTGTAGCAGTTTTATCATTGAAAATGAATGGAAAAAAATGGTTGCCAATAGCTTTCATGATGATCAATTCAGCCCATTGATTGTTTCAGGTCTAGAAAAAAAATGTACAGACTATGCAGACAAACTCTGGAAAAAGTAACACAACAAATACACTTAAAATAAGCCTTAAATAACAGTAATATGCAGCAAAACTGCAACGATTATTCGATTAATTGATCAGTTGTCAACTATTGATTGCTTAACCAGTTGGAGTATTTTTAAAAGGACAAAGAGTCAAAATTCTCTGATTCCAGCATCTTAAATTTACAGTTTTTCTGGTTTCATCAGTCCTCTATGACATTAAACTGAATATTTTTGGTTTTTGAATAAAACAAGACAGTTAAAAACATGATCCTGGTCTTTGGGAAACACTGGTGGACATTTTTCACCATTTTCCGACAGTTTATAGACCAAACTACTAATTAGTTAGCAATAAAATAATCAACAGATTGATCAGTAATGGAAAAAATGTGCAAATCAGTTAAGCTGTATACAGAAAATGGATTAAATATATCAAATTTTTAAAAAAAAAGAAAAAGAAAAACAACTGTATTTCTACTTTGTGTATAAGCCTGTGTCTGCATGTATACAGAATATATGGTGCAGAATTGAAACTGCATTTACATATAGCTGCAAGAATATGAGTGTGAACATACATATGGATAATATTAAAACCTGAACGTGATACAATTGGCAGCAGCATCTTAAAAATGTTAACAGGCTGAATCTGTTATTGCAGTGTTTTCCTCTCCGAATGGAACTGGCAGGCGAGCGGCAACATCCCTCACCGCGCAGAATTTATGATCACCAGAAGCATTTATACGGAAAGGAAAGTGAAAAAAAAAAAAGAAGAGGCATGTTGGTGCTGGAAGGGTTAATGATGACTGGTGTTCGAGAAGCGGGTTCCTGCTTTTAGCCCACAGCCCAGCCAATCACATCATTCAGCAATCCTCGGGGTCATCACTCACAACACTGAGCTAACTCTCGCTTCCAACACGGGACCCAGCAATTGGCCACTTCATCACAAAGACGTTGTGATCATTGTGGACCTCTAAGCTGCCATCACACTCTCCTCAATTGCTGCGGAACCACTGTCAGTGCTCAGACGGCCGTGTTGTCGGGACACATGTCTTCCAGAATTTACAGCGCTTGATGGCTCTCTGCATTGCCTGAGAAATCAATACGTGGCAACTCGTGCTTTATGGCTACATAACAGTTCTAAGAGATGTAGTGTAGGAGTGCACGCTGAGATATGAGCTCAGCCGAGCGCCAGACAACAAAACCGAAACCCCTCATCAGCTTATTTTCCTTTGACTGCAGCTCTTCCTCATTGAAATGTTTACATGCAGCACACGTGCTTTCAAAGAAAAGACAGAGGCTTCTGAAGCACAGGAAGCTCTTTGCTGCAAGTCACTCCTCTGATACTGATACAGAGCTGATAACATATCATAATACGACATGCACAGCTTCAAAGATCGATCACATAAAACTGTTAACCCAATCTTTTGGAAGTTTTAGTGGCTCAAGTTAGTATTAAATCTTACTAGTAATAACTTACTTCTGCTTCATCTCTTCGTATCTGCGGTATTAGTGCTTTATAAACACAATTTGGCTCAGATAGGAAAAATCAAAAAGCTGTTTCTCAGCAACAGAAGGTGAGAATCCGCCTGAATGCAATGGAAGTCCCTCGTCACGTCACACTCTCACTGACACAAGGAGAAGGAAATCACACACTGCCATGTTTCCCGTAACAAACTGAGCACTTCCTCCTTTTTTTTCTGTTCTTATTGTTTGTGTGGCAATTTCAAAGCGAGCAGTTTATCATAAAAAGGGGCGATGCTGGGAAAATGCCACTGAAATTTACGACGAAAACCGATCTTGTCGTCTCGAGGAGTAAGTATAAAGTTGCGAGTCGAGTGTCAGACAGCTCACTCACAGCCACACTTGAATGCCTAAGAGGGTTATAAATAACAATATAAAGCCCCGATTTCTGCTAGATATATTGAATGAAAGTTGATGCAAAGTAACTTATATGAAATCTCCTCATTTTCCTCCTCGACATTAAATGTCTCCTTCTACATGATCAAACAAGGTTGCTGTGAACCCTGTAAATGCAGCAGTTTCACTCAGATCCACTAATTTGTCTTCATGCACACATACAATCTGAGTTTTGTGTGCATCCAGTCCATCAGAACGGTCCTGTGCCGCAGTCAGTTAACTAAATCTGATCGTTTGGCGCTGGAGCCAGTTGTTGTCGTCAAACAAAATCACCGCACAATGTCTAATGAGTGCCATTTTTTCACTTGGAGGGGGGAAAGGAGGACAATACGGCGCTGGTAATGGGGGATCGGCAGGGGAGGAGCCGGTGGGGGCGGCCGGGGGACGTGCAGTCGCTGAGGCTCGGAGAATCAGCATCACAGCGCGTTGCTGTTACCACGGCTACAGTGACATGCAGGCCAACTGCAGGTGCCAGGCCGACAACTGTGAGACCCAATTAGAGACCCTGGGAGGGGGAAGATAATGAAATCCAGCCGTAGACTGACGTGGGTTAACTAAATAAGTCCAGAGTCATTTAGCGTTAACAAAAAAGATGAGTGGGTGGATGTTCGGGGGCCAAAAAAAAAAAAGAAGTGGTCACAAAGCCCCGGATGAGGCTTCGATTTGCAGACTGGCAAATTAAGAAGTCTGTAGGTCCAGCTATATATATACGACACATTTGCATGTTTAACACACTTTCTTGCACCTGATCTTCTTAATTTCTTTCTTTCTTTCGCACTCTGACGCACACAACCGCACACTTCCCCCTTGGTGCACACATCCAACCTCCGGGCTAGCCGGTTCGCTGAATGGCCCCAGAATGTGAGAAAGGGACAAGTAGCAGTGTTTACCGAGCACTACTGTCCACACATCCGTTCCCACAATGGCCCCATTGAGGGTGGGCCCAGGTTAAAGCCTATTTAAAAGGCTTGTTTAACACTGAGAAGAGGGGCCACATACCCGAACCACAGGGAAGGGTAGACTGGGGGGGAGGGAGGGAGGGAGAGGGATTCACAGCAGGCGACTCACCCTCCGCCCCAGCTTTTCTTCAAAGCCAACACTTCATTTTATCTTTTTTCCCCCCTTCCCTCCCTCTCTCTCTCTCTTCTCTCCTGTCTCTCTCTCTCTCTGTTGCACTTTTTTCCTTTTTCCTGTGCGTTTTTAAAAAAAAAAAATAGAAAAATGTTTTCACATGGTGTCTTGCGTGCACGTGTGAGAGAACATGTGAACGGTACGAGCTGGGCAGAGGACAAGAACCAGTGGAGAGAGAGAGAGAGGAGGTAGGAAAAAGGTGGGAATATGTGCAAAAGTGGATAGTTTTAGGGGGAGAGAAGAAGCAGGATGGATGGGCAGAGGGAAGGAAAGAGAGAGTAAAGGACAGTGAGGGAAAATTTTCCCCTCCAAACCCCCCTCGCCTCCTTCCCGCCTTTCTCTTCTCATGTGAAGGACAAGCCTGGCGGGGCTGCGGTCTGGCCCAGCGATTGTGTACGGCGCCTTGCAGTGCCTCACACAGGAACCCCATTAATCACTGGAGCAGGTCTCTCACTCCTGGACACAAAGACCCCACACGCCGACTGCACTGCATACACTTGCACATGCAAACACAATGAATGCTCGCATATCTGCTCGGGCATATGAGAGCAGGAAAGAAAGAGAGAGAAGGAGATTCCTGAGCGTATTCACAGAAGTACACATAATTATTTCTAAAATGTTTTGGCAGCGCGCAGCAGAGAGAACTGAGAAAGGAATGCCAAATAGTTTGGAGTCACACCAAGAGAGCAGTCTTGAATTGGTTTAGCATTTAGTCATGGAGCGAATTTGTTCCTACAACACAGCTCAGTCCTGATATTTAAGACATTAAAGTGGCCCGATGTTGCGATGCAGAGAAATGCACATTTCATGTTATGGTGCAAAAAAAAAAAAAAACCAGGATGCGATTTCATGGTGCAAGTAGGTTAAAGATGACTCCGCTGTCCTGAGACTTTAGATATCAGTGCAAAGACACGCAGGAGATACACATATTTTCCCACAAGTCAAGCAGGCAATGTTTTCCAGGTCATTTGGTGGAGAAAATCCCTGCAGCAAGTCTATTTCCATCGGCTGCCTTGAGCGTGAGTCCATGTGTGCACAGTCCATCTATAGTGGGAGCTGAGGAAAGGACACCGCTGAGGTCATCCCCTATATTAAGACTACAGGCTCCTCTTACCCCAAACATGCACTGCAAAAAAATAAAAAAACTTTAACAATTCATTCAATCCCATATGCAGTTTTAGAAAGTAGAAAATAAAGCATATAGAAAAAAGTGGCACATTCTTACACCTGTTTTTCTAGAGAATAAACAACACACAACACCTCTTTACAAGATTTTAACATGGCGATCCAATCACGCCCCCTTCAACAAGTCCACACTTTCATTTCTCAACTATCCACCATGATTGTTGTCTGAACAGCTGCAGAAATAGTCGCCCCTTTTCTGCATTAAAATGGGCTGGACGCGCATTCCAACCTGTGCATCTGCAAACACAGTAAAAACAGGAAATTGGATTGATTGATAGCACAATCTGCAGGTGGAAGAGGAGGAGGGGCAGTAAAATGTGGAGTTGTCTGGCATACGAAGAGACAATCATCTGTGTGGGTATGTTTGTGTGTGTGTTCTCTCCTCTCAGACATCTCCCCCCGCCTCTCCGCCTCCTCCTCCTCTCATACCTAATCCCAGCCAAGCCACTATAATTTACTGCCCCATCGGTAACTAGCCATCGACAGGGAGGAGATGAGGAAGAGAGAAGGAAAGGCAGGAGCCAGCGGCAGGCTGAGGGTCAATGGCTATATCGAGCACATAAACCCCCATGTAATGAGCAATATTTGTGTACCAGGAGGAAGGTCGTGAGGGTGAAATGGAGAGGGAGTCGCACATCACATGCAGACACAGGACTTCATTTGTCAAGAGCTCATGTATTATGCGTTCATGTTTGTGCAAGAAAAATGCGACGAACCTTTCATTTCCATCGCATATTATGAAATGTTTTGACGCTGCAGATCTATGATCCTAATGAGACTAATCGACATGAGCAGAGATGAAACTGAAAGCAAAACTCCTATGCTAAAGAGGATATTTATTTCCTTTTAATCGCAGGCATTCACTGTCATGTGTGGCAGATTGAATCATTATCCTAATTACGTGTCATTACATAATCAATGTGTTTATCGCGATGTAGTAGATTAATTTTTATCTGACATCCCGGGATCAAAAAAAAAAAAAAAAAAAGCAAGGTCGACACCTCAGAGCTCACTGTGCATCGCTGCTGTAAATATTTCCGTCTTTCCTGTAATGCTACCGGATTAAATACACACAACAAAGTGAATCCAATCAGTGCTGAGCAGCTGACCTCAGCCCGTGTAAACACAGTTTATGTTTTTAGAAGGAGACTGAGTGTTTGCTTTTTTGTTCGTGGTAAAGCCGAGCCTTTCCTGGGAGATTAAGGCGGCAGATCCCGTGATGTGTTTGAGATTTGATGCGCATTGTGGCTACTTTAATCATCCCGGTCCCAACGTGACATCACACTGTAGCAGCACACTCTACATATGTACACGGAGCCTTCAGGTCTGTTTCACTCTGCACCCGTCCCTGGTAGTGAAAGCCCCCCTCTCTAAGTGATGGGGCTCAGGGATGTGGAGTGACAGCGTGTGCTTCATGATGATTAAACGCTGGCTGAGGAGCCCATCGGTGACCAGGCATCACACCTCCAGGTGCTGTTAATCATCTAAACAATACACTGCCTCTGTCTCCCACACAATGGATCCATATGCACGGGCAATCAGCCTCGAATCTATCAGCCGTGGTATCAGAGGTGTGGGGCCATTCATGGTAACGACTGTGCTGCTACTGATGACGTGTTTGCTTAGCGAGAATAGGTGTAATGGCACGCCAATTGAGAACTGAGTGATCCATATCAATGTGCTAATGGCCCCCCGATACTATAGGTAACCCTCTGGTCTGATTCCAGCCACAGAAAAGCACTCATTTTATACAGTTTATAGGACTTCTGCGATAAGAAAGTATGGATTTACTTTAACTTTCTAAACCACAAAACCAGACGGAAGTTTTAAAAGCCATATTGTGTTTGAACAATTTCCAATACTACACCATTTATCAGACCTAGAAACTGTCAAAACATTAAGAATCATCAGTTACTTAACTTTTTGGTGATCCTTATCTATATTTAGTTGGTAAAGTTAACCTAACTTAAGCTTAAAATCATGATATGTCATCAAAATCACTTCATTTTACACAAGTCATTTTTTTTAAAAATCACACAAAAAATGGTTCCTCTAACCAGATTCTGCAAAAAAAAAAAAAAAATAAATAAATTCTGCACTCCTCAACATGACTGTGAAGCTGTTAGTGACTAAGCTAAAACCAGTGGTTACATAACAATGACTGAACTGCAGGCTGTGTTGACACAGAGCAGATTACCTTCAAAATGCAAGTAGTTAAATAGCTATAGGATGTAGAGTCACTCTCTTTTGTCTCAAGTATTGGTAACACCTGTGAGGAAATGTTGTATATGTAGACGATATTTTTGTTTCTTCCAATTTTGGTAAAATAAGTAAGAAAAGAAATTAAAACTTTATTTTTTTTCTCCCTTTTAAAGATTTACGGCATTATAACTGTTTCATTCTGCAAAGAAGATATTGTTTAATTTCTCTCTATTTCTAGCCACAGTTGTGCTGTTTCCATAGAGATGCAGAACTTTGTATTGCAGTGAAAAATTAACCCACGTTGAGTAAAAATGTCCCAGGAGCAGTCCAGGAAAAACCTTTGGGTTCAAAGAGGTAAAGCCTTTTTTTTACTGGCTTCCTGGAGTTCTGTGGGATTCAGTAGATCAGGGCTACGTTTGCAGGTGTGATTAGAACGCAACACAAGACGTTGAACACCTCAGCACTGTTAAACCCTCCTGAGCAAATATGTGTCGATTCAACCTGCAAATAACCAGAATCTGCTGGTGGCAGAATAGCAGAGGCAGTGAATTTAATAAGAGCCCTTTAAGAGGACACCAGCACAAAATATACAGCCTGTAAATCTTTTATAATCTAATCACAAGCACTTTGGAAATCCTTTGGCACCCATTTAAACATGTACCCTTAATTCAAAGTGTTGTGATAAGTGCAATCAGCTAAATACTCTCACTCTGCATAAATTATTAATATCCAAGAAGGGGTGAAACTGATTTACAAGGGTTTTATTTTTTTTTTTGTGGTTTCTAGAAGAAAAAAAAAAACCTGTGACCCATGTCCACTCAGTAAAATTCAACAACAGTGGCTTTAGATAAGAAGAGGCATTACAGAATAACATGTTTCCTTTCTGTCTGATTAATGCATCAGTGGCAGATGCTGAGGGGATTACGTCTAGATTAGTATCCTTTCCACTGACTCTGTTTTCCTCTGTTTACCACATTGCCTTTCCAATGGTCCTTTTTAAGAAACAAACAGGATCAGCTTTCCCTGTTTTTCCTCTTACTCTTATTGTTTTTTTTACGTTGTTGTTTTTGCGTCTTGTGGACTCCATTATTTTTTTTTTCCTACTCTCACAAAATAACAGCTGGCCCTCCTTTTTACATATTGAAATGTCAAAGTGCTCAACCAGTTACTGTCAAACAAAAGACTTTCCTGCATCGTGTGATCGGTTTCACTTCACCGCTCTGGACTTTTGTTTTCAAGCATGACTCATCATTTCACCTTTAGTAACCCGAGTCATCGGTCTTGCCAACCACATCAAGGCAGGAAATAGGAAGTTATATTTCTTTTCTGCTGAAGTTGCCAGTGGGACGGACCTCTTTCTGGGCAGGTTGTGACGCCTGTTTTGCCACCCAGAGATAAAGCTATCAGCGACATGGGCTGTCCTCCATTGTTGAGAAGAACAGCCAGACCCTAATGAAGTGCATGTTAGCAGCATAAAGGGACCAGGGTGTGTCTCTTCCCCTCTCTGCTAAGTAACACCAGTTTTCTCAGTGTTCCCTGAAATTGCATTCACAAGCAGATGTCTGCTGGCAGGGCCTGCCAGATAATGACAAAGGATTAAATCGCCTGATTCCCACACCGCCAGCCCACTGTGTTTGTCTACCCTCTTTAGCCACAATTTATGGGCTCTGCAGAGCTGAGATAGATTGACTATTGGAGTATAAGCCTCAGAGGAATAAAGAGGGGAGCTAATCGGTGAGGAATAATTCCAATTCAAGGCAGTGATTTGGGATTAATAAAAATGCAAATTTACTGAGATGTGATGGAATGATTTTTTTTTCTTCTGTTGATGATCTGTCGATCTTTGTTGTGGCAAAGAGGCGACATGTTCAGCACTACATATAGTGCACGCCATCAGATGGTCATCAAAGTGCATTGGTGTTTATATATATATGAAAAAATCCAAAAAGTTTGGGAAATAGCCAAGAAAGAGTTGGATGAGAAGATTAATATCACTCAACATGCGGCAACCACCAGCCACCCATTAGCTTAGCTTAGCATAAGTGTTGCACGTGCGTTAAATTAATGGACAGCTTTTAAGTAGGATTATTATTATCCTTTCGCATATTTCAATTTATTTACACTACACGCTATAGGATTTTGTGCAATCTGTACCGTTATCACGCTAGAATAATATCGTACATATTATTATTTCTTTTTACAATGGCTGTGATTTGTTACCACTGTTCATTTGACTTGCAACGCTTCCTTTAAGTAACCTTTTACCCTTATTTAAAGTTTTCAATCTGCCAGTGTTTACTGTTATACACCAAACACCAGGTCAGTTCCTCATTTGTGAAAACCTGCTTGGCAATAAAACGGATTCTGACAAATGCTGGAAATAGGGTGAAACAGCTAGCATGGCTTTATACTTACCATACCAGTGTAAGTGTAAAATCTGATTCCCCCTACTTCTATTGTTTGTGCTAAGCTAAGCTAGCTGTCTCTTGGTTATTGTGTGCTGTTTTATGGACACACATGACATCTCTAATGCTTGGCAATTAAATCAACACGGCTTTTTATTGCATCTTGTTTTCACGTCGTCCTCTCTAATTGTCTGATTTCAGCAACATGCACACATTTCTACCTCAAGTCTACAAATCAGAAACATGAAACTCATTGTACACTAAGTCTGCCTAAATGCTAACCCATAAATCTTACGTATGCCATGTGTTGTATTTTTTTTTTTTACGCCTCAGTTCAGCTGTGTTTGGCAGGAGCTCAGCAAGGTGTAAGCTTTCACCGAAGCCACCAAAGCAATATGATATTTTGGCTGCGATCATTTGTCAGTCAAATGTGGAAAGAGGAACCACCGATCTGATATGCAGCACAGAGGAATCCCCCTTTTCATTTACACGGTGTAAAAACCCACAGTCCAACGAAATGACGGCACTTAAAGGCAACACTCAGCTCAGTTTGCACTGAACGGAGAGTGTTTTGGGTGTTTTTAAATTTGACTGAGTTTACTTTTTCTCCACTGGATCGTATTCTAGTGCAACACCTGCAAACAAAAATCAACTCACAAACATTTAGAAGAATCTGAAACAATGCTCCAAATAGTTCAGGTTAAAAATAAATGAGCTATCTTCCAAAAACAAACATAAAAGAGACTAAAATAAACAGAACAAAACCGATCACACATGATAACCTGCAATTTTCAATCAAAACATAGATTTTTTTTTTTTGTTTTGGTTTTATTTGCAAAATGGAGGCAATTTCGCTTGAACACAAGGACGCTCTGGATACACACTGCTTATTTCTAGTGGATGATTTGTGTACCAAACCTGGCAGACTATCATTTGTGTGTGTTTTAATGGAGAGTCCTACTGACTCCTGCAGTTTTGCGGATCACCCGAAATAACACCGTGTGTTTGTCATTTAGGGATAATGTAGCTGACTGGCAAAGGGAGAGCGGAGCAGCAAAGCAACAATTACAGAACTGTTCTCTCCGGCTCCTGAACAGGAGATGAGGGGAGGTCACTGTTTTCATTTGGTCAGGTTTGCTCGGCCGCAGCGTAATAATCAACTGGCAGACCGTCTTACTGTAAGCGAACACCAGCCAGGGAGTTGAAATCAGGACACGCAGTTATTTATTTATTACTTATTTAAAGTCTTTGCTGGAAAAAACGCAATGAATGAATTCACATTCATGTCAGCTGTTTACAGTCTGGACTTTGTTGATGTACATTTCTATTCATTACATTAATAACACTGCACACACACACACACACACACACACACACACACACACAAGAGGCAACACGTTCCACCGCAGTGTATGTGACAAGGAAAGTATCCTGACAATCCCTTTCTTTGTTTGCAGTAAACTACAGCCCTCACCTGTGACTGCAGTGGCATTGGCTGCTTTCCAAAGGTGTGTGTGTGTGTGTCTGTGCATGTGTGACTAAGTGTACAAAAGACAGAGCGAGAGGGCCAGTCAGGCGCCTGTGCATTGGTTTGCCTGTTTCCACACAGTCTGGGCCCCAGAGGAGGATTTGCAGGCCAGATAGGATTAGGCTCCCTCTCTTTACACAACAGTGACGGGGATAAGGAGTCCGCAGAGCTCAGGAGCACTCCAAAGCCCCATTAATACACAGCAGCAGCAGAAACCGCACAGATGAGTACCTTAAACAGCTGAGGCCTGCTCTCTCCATGTTTGGTTATCAATGCTCCGCTGCTGGGCCACTGGTCAATTATGACCGCAACCAGGAATGCCCGGTGGAAAATATACCGAACGCACCAATTATCAGGAACATCTTCCTGTTGCTGAACTGCAGTCGCTTTTGATCAGTCACACCTCAGCTCATTCAAAGCCTAAAATCCTTCTGGAACTCATTTGGCTCACACTGGTATATTTAATGGAAAGCGCTTGCCTGGCATTAGAGCATTTATTTGGCACATTTTGCGTTATTTGTGCTACAAAGCACTTATCAGCTGATATTCTGTTTCTCTGTGAATCTCTCATTCATGCACAAACACCTGCATGCATATCCTATTGCAATTTGTATTTTTACATTGACTCCTGCATCGAAAATTCACAAAAAAATGTCACAACTTCTAAGTAATAAATGATCACAGTGTGTCTCATTATTCTTGATTTTCTGATGAAAAACTGTAACCTACACCAGTCCCAGTGCATCTTCCATACTGGAAGCATACTGGAGGCGGTTACATAAGCGAGGGGTCCTCCGTCCCCTGTGAGAGTTCAAAGAGCTCTAATCACATTAAGACAAGCCACTTATTGCTGAGTTCAATCTAACTGCAAATTGAGCTCAGATCAGACCTCCCAAGCCATTCAGACACGACAGCAGCAGCAGCGCCTCATCAGACAGTCTTTTTGCTTCACTTTGATCCGCTTCGATCGAGTTCTTGTGGTAAGAATCGTACAGCACATCGCTCACTTCACCATTAGTTCTACACACACTGATTCATAAGTGTTCTGTCATCAAGTCGTGCTCTCGGCTGAAATTTATTCCCTCTTCCTCTTATCCCTGTCTTCTAAGCTTTAACTCCGTCTTCCCCATCTTATACCAAAGTGTTTTTGCTTATCTCCTTCATTCGCTACCTCCTGCAGAGAGCATAGATCTCCAATCTGCCAGCTACATCTCAGCCGGTGTCTGCCGGGCAAACTGTACTGAAAGTTAAAAGAGGGCAAGTACCGTCTATGGCGCCGGCTCGTTTTCTGCTCGCTGCTTGTTCAGTATTTAACGCACATTAAAGGTGAAGTGTGCGATTCTGGAGGATTGCATCCCTTTCCCTTTACAGCACATTTTCTATATAAAGTCGTCAAACAGTAGACGATATCATATTGCAGAAATTCAACACTGCTGTCAACACCATCATGTCATAATCTGGACTGAACGCGCTCCCTGTCTCCACACAAGAGCGCCAATATCAGAAAATTCCACAAAACCGAGGATTGCTTACAGTTACCACGATTTTGCATGACTGCGCTTGATATTAAAGGGATCATTTATATTAACAAATTCACACTGAATTACCATCCATCTCTGCGCCCCCCTCCTCCTCCTCCTCAGCTCTGCGGAGCATTTTAGTATCTTTCGGGTCATCGTTTAGGTTTTATGCCCCGAATCTTGATTGTTTTGGTTCCGTCTGACTGCTCTCATCAGCATCATTTCCAGGCACAGCAGGCAGCTGTTTTCAGTGAAAAGCCTCTAAAATCTGACTGTGCACCAACCCGACACTGAACAGCATACAAACAAAGCTAGAAATTGTTCATCAGGTGACCAGAAACGTAAAGTTAATGCTGCCGTTAGTCCCTGTCTATCAAGTTGCCAGATCAATTTTAGAGGGTGATAATTTGTTAGTGTCGCATTCATGGTTGTTTCTAGTGTCTGAAAGCAGCCAGAAATATTTGTTAATTCAGGTTCTAAGTTTAGGAGAGGTTGTGGTTATGGGTGATAAAAAAGCTGAATGTTAATAGCAGGTCTTGGGACTCAACATGAACTCCAGTGTCCTGCATGAAATTCAGATACGCTTCATTTACTCCTCCAACCACCACACCCTTCCTCTCCACCTCGCTATATAAAGTGCATACTACCTTCAGCATTGGCTTTACTTGTAAATCATACCATAGGAATATAGCGAATACTGGGCTGGGCTCAAACTAATCATTTTACAATGCAGCCTTAAACGACTTTAATGAGCCATAATTATTGTTAACAGGTCCCCAACTGCCTGGAATCAGCCAAAAAAAAAAAAAAAAAAAGTTCCAATTGTCTGACACTAAATCCAAAATTTCATGCCACCAAATTACTTGGTGGTTGCAGAGTGCTGATGCACAGTATTCTCTTTGATTCAGCCAAAGCCGAACAGATTGACATGCAGCCAGTTAGGCAGCACTCTGCAGAGATAGCTGCTACTCTCCTGGTCTGTTCTGGTGTTTAAGATTAGAAAAAAAAAAATCCAACTGTGGACAGAGAGAACATTATTAACCAAGGTGTTGCAACAGAGATGTGCTCAGAGGCTTAATTTCTGCTCCTCCTAAAGTCTCTATCAGTATGTTAAAAGCTGATTAGCAAAGCCTCGCTCAGGATCCAAAAAAAAAAAAGGCAAAGAAAGGGTGTAACGCTGAAGCAAAAAAAAGAAAAAAAGAGGGAGGTCGTAAAGAACCCTGTTTCCGACACCGCAGACCATGTCTCCCTTCTTTTACAGGGTCTCCACCACGGAGGGTCAGGGGGGTCCCAAGTGAAGCTGTGTCTGTGCGATTATTGAGTGGGGTCAGATGACGGTCACGGACGTTTACAGATAGAAAATATATGATCTCGAAACAATGAGTTGCGACAAAGCCTAAAAAAAAAAAAATCGAGCGCTCATTAAAGAAACGCAGCTGTGGGTGGGGGGGGGAGGAAGAGGTAGCAGAAATGAACGAGAAAGGGAGGCTACTTTCACTGTCTGCTTCGGCTCTGTGTGCAGACCTGTAGATGGAGGAGGGGAGGCAGGGAGGGAAGGGAGGGGGTCAGCTGTATTTAGCAGGAGAAGCTTCCTGTGCGTGGGCCTCATGGCGCCGAGCGGGGGACGGGATCCACAATCCAACTTGCTGTCTCCACAAAACACCCTTTGCTACAAAACACACACACATACACACACACACACCCTCTGGCACAGATTCTGCTCTCAATTTCCTGCCTGTAATTCTGGCTGCTGGTCAGAGAAAAAAAGGCGACTTCCTAACAGTGGAAGGGCCCGGACAATCATTCGCCGCTTAGATCAAGTGTAAATAATCATGCTTTCATGGTACAAGAGGGATGTTATGTAAGCGCGGTGGAAGAAGGATGAGAAGGAAATCTGATTAAAACAATTAGTGACACTGACGGATGGAAATGCGAAAAACCCAGGAACTAATTAGTACTTTTAGACAAATAAATGAAAGCTGTATAAGTTGTCGTGACTCGACTGCTTTTACATCTTCGCTCTGAATGACAGGGAAAAATAAAAAACCCATAGAAGTTTATGTTTTCATCTCCGTGTGCAGCCATGATTAATGATTTCCACTGCGTTTTATGATCCAGTCAATAAAAGGGATTCTCTAAAGGTGCGCAAGAGCATTTGACTACCAGATACTCTCGGAGTTTAAAGGTCTGTGCAACATTTGCAAATTAGACGGAGCAGAAGCTTCCCCTTATGTAAAATTAAAAACATTCAAATGGGCATTCAGTTATATTTGAATTTGTCTTAGCAGGATAAAAGACTTAAGCTGAGCCTGAAATCACCTCGTGGTTAGCTCATGTCTTATAAAACTACTTTGTGGAGATGAAAAAAAAAATCAATTTTACAAACACACAATGTTAAGCAGCTATGTTGTTTAGCATGTGCTCCGTCATAGCTTTTCCTGTTAATATGATAATATTTGCTAATTCGTGCGATAAAGTAAAAATAGGGACGGTGTTCCGCAGATATTTGGTAACTAATTAAACTAGACCTGATGACAGTGTGGCAGGAAAAGTTAGAGGAGGATGAGCAAAGTTGTTATCTTCATTCCTGATTGTACCAAATGTCGTAACAATCCAATACAAACAGTAAAAAAAAATGTGTATTTGAGCTGTAGCACTTTTTTTTGAATGAGTCTCATTTAGCTTTCTGCACTCCACAAGGTAATATCAATGCTTACTTAAATCACATTAGTGTACTTTACTTATTTCTCATTGTCCTGTTCATTTAATTTGTGGACTGTGAGGATGTACTCATATAAGTACACTGGAGTAAACTGGACTTGAAACATTCTGTTCCTGGACTGAACACAGAGCTCAGCGGTGCACATGTGCAGTAGAGAAGTGCAGGAGAAGTTTCCAGAAACTATACTGGGTGGCCGTGGCTCAGGTGGTGGAGTGGGTCGGTCATTGATCGGAAGGCGGTTCGATTCCGCCCAGTAACCTGTGTCATGGTTATTGTGTCCTTGGGCAAGACACTTCACCCACGTTGCCTGGTGTGAATGCGTATGAATGGATTGTTTGAGGTGGTGGTTGGAGGGGCAGAATGGCAGCCATGCCTCTGTCAGTCTGCCCCAGGGCAGCTGTGGCTACAACCGTAGCTACCACCCCCGGGATAATGTGTGTGAATGAATAACTGTCATTGTAAAGCGTCTTTGAGTGTCTAGAAAAGCGTCATACAAATCTGATCAATTATTATTATTTAAGTTTCTAACCCTTGGAAAGATCAAGTTCATTATACTTGCTATTTATAAGTTCACAAAATTACGTACATGCAGCTAAATTTTAAGTAAATTTTACAAGTAGATATGAAGTAAACTGAATTTAAGGCTAATTGTTATATTTACTTACTGCAACCGGTTTCCTACATCTGTTTAAGTTAGATCACCTTTTCCCATATTACAGTGTGGTTTGGTGACGGTTGTGAACCTTTCTAGAATTCATCAACTTGAAATAACACTTTGTTTCTTTAAACTGATATTTTAATTTAACCTCTTAAGACCCGAGCTCTTGTTTGATACGCTTTTTTTTTTTTTCTTTTTCTCTTTGCTATTTGCTCTGATCACACAGAATAAAGAAAATAAAACTATATATAAAAATATTTGTAAAAATAAAATAATAATAATAAATAACAATAATTTAAAAATAAATAAATAACAATAAATAATAATAATAACAATAATAAACTAACTATTGTGGTAATATAACCCAAAGGTCTTAAGAGGTTAATAAAAGTGTGAAAACTAGTTTTAGTCTTTTAGCATTGTGCAATATTTTTTATGTTGCTGCAACTCAGCCACTGGTAGGATTACAAAGTAAAGAAAAGGACAGAACTGTAATGACAAAATGAGGTTTTCATTTATTGTTTGGGTAAAGCAAATACTTCAAGTTGACTTTCTTTAAAATTAAGTTGCAGCAATGCAAAGAGAAGATTTAAGAGGAATGAAATCATTAAAGATTAGATCGAACTTAAACCAGTGGCATTTCAATTACTTGTTAACTTAATTTGGATAAACCTAATTGAATTGTGTTACCAATTGAGGGACACACAATTCTGATTTTTAATGCAACAGTTGTAACATTTCATGCAAATCTATAAATGTCAACTTTGCTTGTGGTGAGTGGACAGTTTGAATAGTTGCTTTCTGGTTACATCATTTATATGGTTAAGTGACATTTAAGCACCAGAACAACGGTGCCTCCAGCGGTGTGTTTACATTAACAATCTGTAGTCAAATCTAATACCACACATAGAAGCAAACATTCATTAAAGACAGCCACGAGGTGCCAAACCTCTAATTAGTCTGACCTTTAGCTCTCCCAAATGATAAACATTTTAGCGAAGACAGCCTTGTAATTAAAAACCTGAGAAACCTTGAGTCCACATGCTGTAAAACTAACATCTATTTCTACAGCGTCTCGAACTTTATACGCCGACGCTGGCCATCTCCTCGCAAAGCAATTCCTAATTCATGGACATTACTGGACCCAGAGGGTGTTCCTAATTACAGGGCGCATGCAAAACCAAACCAAGCTTGGTTACCCCTGGAGGGGTAAGAACACAGGAACATCAGGCTGGAGCCAGTTTTATTGTTGTTGCCAAGGCTGAGGAGAAGAGCGTGGAGGAAGTCCTAAATCAATCCCACTCACTGAGGGCTCACAGTAGGAAAGAGGCTGTCATCAACAGGAGGTGGATCTGTCATGATCAATTATAAAACCACAGGGAATAGCCCTAATGAATTCTGTTCCCAGCCTTTGTCTGTCTTTGTTTTAATTTTAGACATTTTCTGTGCTGATAAACTCTTAACAGTTATTTTCTACATTTGAAACAGACACAAATCCGGTGTTTTCCCCCCTCAAAATGTAACATATTTAGGACAGTTTGTGATTATGCCATCAAAAAGTCTCATGCCTGTCTGAATATAGAGACAGTGCATTTGTGAAAATCCTTTTAGCCAAACAGATTATCCACTTAATTACTATGTAAATTTGTTAACAGAGTTTATTTTACTTATGCAATTTAACTCTTATTGCACAGATTAATAAAGCATGCAAGAGTTCTGCAGCCATTTGTTTCTTGTTTTTGAGTACATTGTCAGCTACATACAAATAAGCAGAAACACAGAAAATCTATCTGTACAAACGCAGCTGCTCTGTTCACCACTTTTCCCCTGCAGTCAGTCACCAGGGCTTTCTGCAGACACATAATCTCTGATATCTTCAAAAGAAGGTCACGAACGCAGTGTTTAAATCACAAAAGTTCGGGGACACGGTAGCAAGATTGACACACTTGGCAAGAGAAATATTGTGAAAGCATAAATAGGTCAACAGTAAAGTTAGGTTGCTTGTCGTAGCTGCTCTGAAACTCGCTAAGCTTTGAATATCAGCTGACACAGCAACCCGAACAGGACAAACAGGATGTCGTAACCGAGCTCACAAACAGATCTGAAAATAGAGACAAATGCCTTATTTTGTTTCAACCTCAAAAAAAAGTTGCACAAAAATGAGAGATTTCAAAATAATCCGGCGACCCAACAGGTGGATGACAAACACCTCGCAGCCGGCACTTCGCTGTGTGCAGAAACAAACTGAGCAAAACCTAAATTATTAACATCCCTCGACAATAACAAAGTTTATTCTGCCCAAATAGGCAGTCCGGCCGCCCAGCGCGAGGACATTGTGGCGTATTGATTCCTGCACAGCTTTACCAATGTTCTCCTCAAATGTAGGTCAATAAGGCTGCAGACTCGCTCAAGTGCAGCTTCAGTCAGATATTTAGGTCACACCCCAATTACAGCAAGGCAGAGAGATGAGCTTTGCAGGAGAGATATCTTTATGGAATATAGCCATTTCTTTGAATATTATTTTGTAGTTATTTTCAGGCTGAGCCCTGGCAGGGGCTCAAAGCAACAAGCAGCAGTAGCAGAAAGATGACAGCTCGGGTGATTGGGTTTGAAAGTGGACCTGTCTAGCCTCTATGCTAATGCTCTGTCTCCTAGACAGTCTTCTGCTGGCGATATTCTCCACCGACCCCTTTTCTTGTAGATGACATCACCATTCATACAGACATGAACGGAGGGAGGGGAGCACGTTTGGGAATGCTAAAGCAGGGCTGTCGATTTACACCACCTTAAGCCGGTTCGCGGTGCACTTTGACAACGTCCTCCGTCACATTTGCATATTGTCACCACTGGTAAAACCTGATTCACATCCCAAAACAAATCCACGAATCCATCCTGCGTGCCAAAACTCACTTTTGTAAGAGGCAAAAATAATGCTGCCAGCCCTATTTTACTTCTCCCAGGGAAGCCCTGGGAGAGTAAGCAGAATGAATGTAAAGTCAATACCATCATACACAAGCTCTGCATGTGGTCTGCATCAGATCAGCCCCGGGAGCGACTCTCAGCCGGGGAGGAGGAGGGGAGGGGGGGCTCATTTGAAATCCGTGGAATACACAAAAGAATTCAAGCAGATATCTTGAGGTCTGTAGTGGAAATGACATACATGCTTGTGCAGGTGCTGGGAATAAAATAGACTGGAGTTTTCAAAAAATGAACAAATGGCAATGACAGACAGTTGTCAGGCAGGCAAGGAGGCAGGAGAACAAGTGTTCCTAATTCACAAGATTGTGATTAACGTGACAGATTTAGTGCATGGTGACAAGAGGGCCTTGCACTCTAATTGGGGGTTTTCAGCTCTGTATGTTATTTTAAACTAGCTTATGATGATTATAGCAAAGTGACACTAACTCAAACTCCCACATACGCTGCTGGCAAGATTGTGGTGGATGAAGAAATAGTTACTTTATGTTTAGTATAAAATCGCACTTGCATCATATGGTCTGAAGAACAAAAAGCAATTTCATGCATCCCTGTTGTGTAGTTCAAAACGCAAAAAGAGTTTAAAAGAGTATTCCAAAACACCTCACAAAGAGCAAACCTAGTGTCTCTCACCGAGCCCTGAGCAGATATGCTGACAGTTACCCGCATAAAGAGCTTTGGGCATCTACTGCGAGTGAGCGTTTGTGGGTTTATTGTGGGTTTATTGTGGGTTTTCCAGTTACTTCATTACCACCTGGCAATCGGCATCATATAAACTGGCCCAGCTGCAGGGTCAGGCCCTTCAACAGAAATCCCCCTGTGTGGTGTTGCACATAAATATGCCACGAAATAGAAATGATAAAATTCTACAACAAGAAGACAACCCAGTTTTCACAAGCTAAAGAGCTGAACCATCCAACTTTCAAAATTTTCATGGGAACTTCATGCATCATTTATTGGTTTCAGAAACAAGCTTGAGGAAAGTCCCTCTGTTTTGATAACACCACAGAGGAGTTTCCTCTCAGCTGCTGCTGCCGCCGCCGCCACAATTTGGTTTTTGAAACGTGAAACTGGGGATTCCTTTCACAATTAGCCATGTTTACAACATGGTAGTGGTGTGGTTGTCATGGAAACGTCATTTGTTGACATTCATGGTTCCCATAGAGTAAAGCGTACTGGCTCTGACTGTACCTACAGTGTCACAATGAATCTGCAACCCAGTTTCCACAAAATCCTGTACAACTAAACTACATTTCAGTTACGTTTTAAGGAACATGTATCTTGATTTTACTGCTTTACTGTTCCTCTATGTCAATATGCCAATCATATTTTAGATGGGGCGGGATTTATTAACCTAGTAACCCAGAAAATTAAGGAGAGGTTTCAAACGTGTTGTATTTTAACCCTAACTAGGACATTTGTTCCTTGCCAAGTGATTTTGGTGCCTAAGCATGCAATGGTGTTGACTAAAGTGTGCTATTTTTCTAAACTTAACCGCACTGTTTTTGCGCCTAAAACCTAACTAGACAGCAAATGAAAACTGAAACTTAACAACGACAGAAAGCGAAACCTAATAGTGAGACTGATGCTTTCTCGTGCATCAATGGAGGCAGTCGTCTGGGTAAAAGTCTGTATAAAACATAACTGAAAATACAGTTTAGTTGCATAGGACCATAATTTTGTGGTGACAGGGTTGTAAATTTAACATCTTAGACTGTATGTCAAGATGGTTGAACCCTCCATGATGTCCCATGTGAAGGGTTTTGAAGCTCAGTGTGGTGGGACTGGTGATTGCTATCTTGGCAGCGCTTGATTCTGCCAAATTCTAACTAATAACTTAAAACCCTAATACAATTCAAATGGGTGAGTTATATACAAATTCGTCCCCATACAGTTCTCATGAACACGTAAATTAGCTATAGAGACTGAACAGTTTATAGAACTGGACAGTAAAGATGTCTATTTCTGCTTTATAGTTGGACATTTTAACATGACGGTCTATGTGGACTGGCATGCTTTTGGAGCCGGCTTCAAGTGGCCACCAGAGGAACTGCAGTTTCTGGCACTTCTGCGTTTGCTTAATTTTTCTACACAGAACATTGCTTCTTGGTTTGTGGTACAGAATTAAATATTTTGACAATATCTTGACAGCTGTTAATGGAACTATTACTTGCAAGGGCAGTTCTAAAGTATGTTGAACAATTTGTTGCGACCTTTGTCTAAGGATACAAACCTAATGTCTGGTAAACGTTCTATTTCATTGTGATACTTAAACTATCATATGGCAGTATAAAGTGTCAGACAGTCAAGTAATGTTGGTGTCATATTCTCATCAGTGGTACACTTTGTGATTTTGGCACAGAAATCCTTCACACCTACTCCCCTAAGATGCATACTAAACGCAAATATGCCTGATTTGGACCTGAGTCCACCTCTTCAAAATGAACTCTGGCGTGAATCGTCATATTGTGTACAAAGTACAGTACGTGACGTTCTCTCTTATCAAACATACTGGACTTTGAGCTCAAACCTCCCTAATTACAACATGGAGTAGTAACCGTGGAAGCAGAGACCTGTAGTCAGTACTGTAGCTGAACACATCCTGCGTGAACACAGATGGACGACTTAGGCTGCCAGTGCTCTGCTAATATATGCTCGTTTCACTATGCAAGCTGTGTAGATATTGTGTAAAGGTGTTAAAAAGATCTCACATTGAATTTGATATAGCTTTGACATCTTAAAAAATACTATGGGGAAACTTAATTGGAATGGAGCCTATATTAAGATTTTAATTATAACTGTACTTTTCTTGCTATGACATGTTCAAATCATGAGAAATGGGTTTATTGTACTCTTCTTAAGGTACTTCATGTTCAGAGATTTTTTTCCCCTCTACCAGAAAGCAAAATAGAATAAAATAAAATCATCTTACAATGTGATCACTCCCCTTACTAACCATTACCATCAGCCAAACGGAGTATTTTGACTTCTTTCCCACAGAAAAATTCTTGTGAGCTGTACTAACAGTGAGCGAAAGCAGAAAATATTTCCTCCTTAATCTTAAGCCTGTTATTCTAAGGCTCTTTCCCTCTGGCAAAGAAGACACACTGGATGGCTTTTCCAATGTTATCCCTTAAATCTTCCCTAAATTATTACTGGCATTAAGTCTGGCTATTTCAGCTGTGGTATCAAAGTAACACAACCAACTCATCAAAAACACAATGTCCAACGAAAAGGCATCGAAGGAAAACCAGAAAATCTCTAATAGATACATAATCAAATTCTTCAGCGCCGGCCGGGCCAGGAGAGATCTTTAAAAAGCTAAATTACATCATGTGGAGCTAACAAGTGATGAGTCTCTGGCTTTCTAACAACCAGAACAGGGTTTCTTATACGAGCAGGTATGTGTCAATGGCACATAATTACATGGTTTACATCACCCGCTCACACACACAAGCGAGTATGTCTGCTTCAGGAGGTGATTTTCACAAATGGAATGTATGATGTCAGTGTGTAAACGGAGGGTAAAACCATAGACTGGAAAATACGAGACCAAGCCCTTAAAATTAGCGAGACGTCAACAACGCGACAAGGGGGGGGTGGGGTTTCCCGGCGAACACTCCCATGTTCTTTTACTTTTTTTCGGTTCTGCTGATGCCGTGGAAACTTCAAAGAAGTCAGAAACTGAGGAGAAGGAAAAGGGATCTGTTTTGTTTTCTCTCTGCCTGCTACCTGGTAACTTGGCAGACATCCAGTGAATGGAAACCAGAAGTCTACGGAGCAGGAGGCAGCACCTCATCAACAACCAGCGATGCCCTGATCTTATCTTCTGACACCTGGTCAGCCAGGAGCAGCATGACTGTAGGCAATCAGTGTTATGGATCACATTTCTTGGGAGAGTTACCAGGTTTCCATACAAATATTATGAACCAAAATATGTGCGCTCTTCCATTTTCTCCCCTTTTCCTTTTTTTTTTAAAGTACCATTAAACATACCTATCAAAGCCACTGACAAGATGTTATGAATACTGACCAATTCAATAAAGAGTAATCATAAAATGTCACATTTTATTTCATTAACTGCTCAATTAGAGCCAAAACAGTCCAATTCCAAGATGTTCGGAGAGTAGGTGGAAAAAACACAACACATGCAATCCCTTAGGTCTGTAAGAACAAATTTAAAATCTTAAACCTCACCAAAGTTGCTGAGATGTCCCTGAGGACTGGATCCTCACTTTTAATGATCCTCATGTCTATCTTGCTATTTTAATCACAGCCAAAATGTCGTAATAAGTGATTCGCAGTTTCATTTGGATTAAGAGATTTAAGAAAACTTGACATAAAATGAACATGTGATATATTTCATAGGCTGTCTTTAAACCATATTCCTAGTATGATATGAATTTTAATGCATATTCAGAGAAATTTACAACGCAGTTATTTGGTGTATCACTAGCGAATTCACGTCCCTTTTTTGTAGAGTTAGAATCTCTAATTCCCAGTTTAAGCAGAGAAAAGACAGCTACAAGCAGGCTATAAATAAAAAGGGAACCCTGAATAAATAAGTGTACAAACTTCACAAATGCATTTCTCATTCATACATGGTACAAGAGGCCACTGAGAGGTTTAATGTGGGAGGAAATGATGTTAAACATATGCTATGGCCTTGCTGCCACTGGATCACAACTTAAATGGTCTGAACTTGTGTAGTGGCCTTTAACTGTTGCTAGATTATACAAAGCGCTTTGCAATGTGTTACAATAGCCATATATGTATTTAACTGTCAAGGGAATTTGGAGCAAACTTTTGAAATGTCACAAGACATAAAACACAGAGAAAAAGCAAAATTCAGTTTCTTTCCATTAACGACTATGGAGCGAATAAATTAGGCTGTGGTTGCTAACGGTTACGCATAGTTGTAATAACCAGAGTAAAAGAAGTTTGAAACAAAACCAGACTAATAAACTGCTAAAACAAACAAACAAACAAACAAAAAAAGTACATCATGGAAACACAGCTAAAGGTGTTGGAGCTGCCATGCAAAGTGCTCACCTGCCACTGGGAGCAACTTTGGCTCCCATGTCTTCCCCAAAGATACTCGCCCCATGTTGGGGTCAAACCACCAACCTTGCATTTTGCGGGACATCTGGTCTACCACCTGAAGAACAGCCAACTTATATTTGCCCTAATGCCTTTTAATGTCTTATGTAGCATTAGCATTAGCTCCTGACTGAACCCTTCGGATGTTTTTGGACAGAGATGTCGTCCACAGTCAACAAAACGTGAGGAAACCCCTTTTGTAGAAATGCTGTTATTTCCTCCAGTAGAGTTAAAGAGACTTAAAGAATCTGTGCCAAGGAGCCGTGAACAGCTTAAAGTGATCCAACTCTTATTCAAACACTTGAACGGCAACTAAGAGTCAGTATTGTTGATGATCCCACACCGGCTCCCCACTTGACAACAGCATGTATTGTTAACATTGAAATCAAAGCTGGAGGTATCCCTGTCTCTGCAATCATGTGGGGCAATTTTACCCCATTCTCCCATCCTGTCTGCTCCTGCAGTTGACATTTTTGCACATGAATGCAACATAACATTCAATACACTGTGCATAGACTATACATGCTGTCAGATGAGATTTTCTGTAAGTGCCTTTCCACCGAGGGAAGGTAACACTACCTATAATTATAAATGTAAATATGACATAGAGAGCACTCTCAATTACAGAGAGGGAAATGGGAATGTCTTGGCTCACACTCAGCCACGTTGCGCAGAGCAAACATAGACAGCTTTGCTCCATCATGTCCTATTTCAGCACCGTGCCAATGCAGCAATAAAATAGTGTGACATTCAAGAGAAGTCGTAATGACTACCTTAACGATAGTAACTGGTGATTATTGAAATGTTAGTGTGGCAATTCATGCCCAGGGTGGCACATCCATCAGACTGCAGAAGTACACTATGTTAAACAATTTCCTTATGATGAGATTACTCCCCATTCATTACACACACACAGACACAGAGCACCCTCAGCTTCCTTTGATGCCTCTCTATTCACACAGATCAAAGGGAGGAGACCCCTGAACATCCATACATTAGGACCAAACAAGCTCCTGCACAGGGTGAATGAATTCAATGCCAGGTTACTTATTTTAATGAACTCTTCAGTGCCATCACCTTTTAACTGTTTTCAATATCCCATTCAATCAAAAGAGGCTGTGATCTGCTGAGCTGCTGCACTCACACAAGATTTTACTTCATCGTCTCTTCAAGTCAAATGCAAGTCAGAGGTTTTGGATGGAAAATTGTACAAAAAAGCGACTCCAAGCAAAGTGATTACTTAATCTTTCCCCTGTGCTATCTATACCAGGCTCTCTTATCTCTCTGTCAGTCGTGACAGCTGACTGGACCCGCAGAGGAATAGTAGTCGGTAAAAGACCACAGGGAAAGCATGCCTTAAATGGTGAGTGGGCAGCTTGCAGCCAGGTGCTATGGCTGTCCAAAGGACACAGTCAGCCAAAGGTCACTGAACTGCAGAGCTTAAATTACATAATCAAAGTTTGTTTTAGGACCTAAATAGATTTTTTCAAGTGACTCTGCAGAATGTGCTGCTGATTTGAAGCCACTCGAGCTAAATTTGCATGTAGATATCTCGTCAAGAGTGAAAAGCGAGCACCAAAACGGATTAAATTTGAGCTTTTTCGCGACAGACTCTCACATGTTCACAGGTTACACTTGTGTTTAAGTAGACAGAAGCAAAGCCCTTCCGCCTCACACAGCTGCAGTTTTTGGAGACGGCTGGCATCTTTGGGTGGCCCCTCTAAGTCTCCACGCAGTGTCTGACACTCGTGTGACATTCCTCGCCGAGGTTATCGCAGGGTCTGTCCTTTCTCATTGACGTTTGGGAAATTTTAAGAATTTTTATTGTGCTGCTCTTTGCACAATAGGGAGTCGTGAAAAGGAATGCGTGGATCATTAAAAGGGTCACTGCACCCAAATTAAAAGAAAACATATTTTCCCACCGACAATGGTGAGGAGCACCTAGTCGTGGAGGTAGGTTCAGTTTTATTTACTCAGGCTTAGAGAAACCTAACGACTATTTGTTTGGTAGAAAATAACCCAGGTTTCTTGGGAGTATTGGAGGATTCCAAGATATTGTTTCTGTAAAGACACATTTTCACCATTTTGCTAACTTTTTATGGTTTGGCTAAACTGATGCTTGTTGAGGTCGAGTATGCTCACATCTCCAGTGTTAAAAAGGCAGCAAAGACTGATAAGAGCTGAACTTAATGTGTTCAGAGGATGTAGATGACTTCTTCAAGTCTTTTTTTTTTTTTAATAGTCTCCTAGAAGTCAGTACTTCCACAAGAAAAGGAAAATAATTGTAACACTCCAGCACAAACAGAGGTTTAAAAAAAATAATGTTTTCACCCCCTGACCTCAGAACACAGGAACTTCTGCACACAATAAGATAGACAGAACTTTATAAATGTCTACTGATGTTTATAGAGACTTCCGGACTTTTCTTAATGTTTGATAGTTTTCAGATTCTTACCAGAGCAGATGTGGTCGTTTGTCTGCTTGGCAAAGACGTGTGTGCTCAGCTTCTCATCTAATGCCAGTGACTGCAAGACCCTTAAGGAGAATAAAAAGCATTCTTCCAGAAATTAATATAGTAAGATCCCAGATTCCTAAAACCCTTCATGCTTCTCATATCAGATGGATGCAATTTATATTTTTTCGAAGCATACTGACACTCTCTGGCACTCCCGACCATCCTCTCTTTGTCTCCGCAGGCTTTTGGCGCTCCGTGCAAGGCGCGAGGGCAGGAGGAGCCCCACTTGGCACGAGGGGAAGATGATTCCCGAGCAGCCTGTCGACTTCACTCCCTAATGCTCTTTCGCCTGCCCCACTGACTGAGTTTTTAATAAATGATGAGATGTGGTATAAATAAACCACAAGGCAGTGCAACTGCCAAAAGGCAGAGAGAGATACCAAGGTAACACACAAGAGGTGATAAATAAGTCAACAAAGACTCATTTGCACTACTTGGTTTCTATCACTGCCGTTGTAGCACTACATGAGATTGGATTTGAGAGGTAACAAGTATGTCGCTGCGCATGCATAAATTCCTTTTGGAACAAAAGCAGCCAAGTTGTGCATCTCTCCTATAGGATTGCTAAATATAACTCAAAGGGCAAAAGCTTTAGCTTCTTCCTGTTTAACCTCTTTCCTTCTTTTCTGCCAAAAAGCAAGTTCAACTGTTTTCTATTTAAAAATCATGCATTTCAAGAAGCATACCACAGAATAATGCACATTTACAATGCTCTAATATTTAGCTGGGAAGAAGAAAGAGAGAGAAAAAAATCAAATGCATTAAGAAAATAAATAAATTATGAGAACTCCCTATAATAAAAATGTAATTCGGTGTTTGATACGGCTATATCTGATATGGTTTATGTTGCATAAAACAGTCTCATAAGTTAATAAAAAATGCAAAGTAACATTAACAACTATTATGACTGACAAGAGAGATATTTTCTTGATGCAAACTATATAAAGTTGCAGATTCACGTAGTTTATTATTATTACTTGTTTGTTTATCGACTCAAACAGTTCTTCCTGCAGCTGCTTGTCCTCATAAATGTATCATGTGAAAGAAATCAGGAAAAACTAAATGAAATGAGCTGTGGTTACTTTTCCCTTGGTACTAAATGGAAAGCTATTTGCTAACATTCACTGTGAGCAACATATAAAAGGTACAAATTGCACCACAAGGACATATTTGATAAACAGTGAGGGGTTTGCAACAATCCAGCAATGTGAAGTAGATAAAGTTACTCACAAGAGAGGCCGCCTGTTCTTGACTCAGACTCGCTGCATTAAATTTGATACTAGCAGCTGACAGTCCTGGTTTCATCAGCAGGTTTATTAATTGATACGTCAAGATGTGGCGAAATTTAAACAACAGTGTGCTTTATCTTTTGGCAGCCGTTGAGAAAACAATGGCATTTTGCAACAGAATATCAGCCTATATTCTAAATCTATCTCTGCCACTTTTGCTCCACTTATGGTCCGTAGACAAAGACAAACCTTGTCCTAGATTCTGCAAGAGCTCAAGCTGGCACAGAGTGAACTTTTAAAAAGTAGGTGAATTTATACTCTGTTGACTTTTACTTTTTTACAGGACGGTCCACCGGGCAGCAGCTAACGCTCCACATCTTAGCCGCCGTTAGCGCGACGTGATGCATATTGCAGAATTTGTGGGGTTTTTTTAACGATACAGAGCCACAAAACAAACAGCTTATCAAGAGCAAACAATTCCTTCCTTCACATCCAGCAGAAACATCCCAGCGGAGTTTGTTAGATGTTTTTTTTTTTCTCTCTCGTTGTTGAACAAATGCAAATCCAATATTCATTAAGTCCATTGGTTCATTTTGTTGAATGGCTATTAACAAGGAGCAGCTCTTTCTAAGTATCACATGAAACACATTTCCAGGAGAAAGAAAAAAAGGAAACCATTAAGCTAAAATTTTTAACCAGATTGGTCACTTTGATTGGGAAAAGGTAGACAAAGCCAAAGGCGAAGATGAATCGAGATGGAGTTAGGAAAGGCTGAAAGGTTGTAAATTACACAGCATATCAGGATCCAGCATTAGTCAGTGGAGCTGGGATGATGAAAAGAATGATGAAAGGCAAGGGTGAAAAGCTGAAATGCAGTGGGGGGGCTGTTTAAAATGTCCTCCATTTCATCAAAGTGATTATTGGGGGTACTTAGCAGCTTTCATATTAAAATGATTAAGGTCTCTTTGAAAAACTAAGAGCTGGTGTGGCTGTAGTCGGTGGGAGGCCTGGAATAAAAGGCTCTTGTGGCAAGAGAAGAATGAGGCTTAAATACCTTCCAGAGAACGGACTACGTGGCAGGCCTGAGTCTCCTGGTGACGCTTCTGCTCACTTTCAGGTAGCTTCAGTCGCCATGTCTCTGCAATCAGGAGAATATTATAGCATAAATATAAGCATAGTGTGTACTTTCCTCTGTTTTCCTGACTCCTGACACAAATCCTGCTATGACAAATTGCTGTTCCTAACAGATGGTCAACAGAAAGCAAACAGGTGAGGACTGTCTGTTCTGGCCTGCTCTCTTGAGGTCCTCAGGGGCCCACATAGCTCGCTTTATCTCCGCCTGCAACACAAAAACCTGTTCTGCATCTTCCAGAGCCGCAACCTAACAAGCCCGTCAAATAAAAGACACATTACTCACTCGCGCGTCACCGTCGGACCTTTGAGGACAAACTGTGCATATTGGGGATCACAGCAGTCGGCCACATTATAAATTGTTAGACTCACTTTGCAGTAAATGCAACAGAGGAGCAAATATTGATCAATTGATTAGCGTCTGAATGTGACTTTGCTCAGTTGAATGTTAATGGTAGTGAACAGATGCCTGGAGAGGCTACAAAAAAAAAAACAGCTCGCCCATTTTGTCTAGATTAAAGGCCCGTGTCACAAAATCACTGACTTAAGTGAACAGGAAAGGGGTCGTGACCTCTGAAAGGGCCGATCCAGTTTGGACTTGAAGCTGCAACTGGACGACATTTTTTTTTTTTTTTTGCAAAAAGGTCAGCCTGGTCCCTGGAAATGTTGCTAAAAGATCACACTGTCTTGGAATCACACGTAGAGTTCGCTCCACGAAACACGACAGGATGCTCTTTTTCTCACAACAGAAGGATTATAGAGACAACTAGATTCAAACGAGAGGAAAATATTAAGATGTGACCTGGTGGAATGGAAACAGCATTGCGGTCGGCGCGTTAGGTGGGTGTACACAAAATTATATCTAATTCGAGAACCGGAGGAAACTCATGCTGGGAGGCAGTCAGACGGCTTGAAACTTAACTGTTAGCCACAATTATATATTAAACTATAATAAATGTTCAACTCTTTTTGCATATCTTGCATTGCACTGTCAGTACACTGCAACTTTTACCCTCCAGCTGGATACTGTCTGCTTATCTCGCCTCATGTTTGTGTTAAATTTTGTATTAATGCCTTTTTATGTCTTATGCAGAAGTAGCATTGCACATAAACTCGCCTTGATTGTGTGATTTTTTTCCCCCCTTTTTTTAACGACAACTGCTTTAAATTGACCAAACAAGCCGCAATCAAACACAATTTACACATCTAAACGCAACCACTCATTCTGTTTATGTGGCATGCAAGCAAGAGGCATGTGCAATTTGTGTAATTGTTACATAATCTAATTTGTGCCAGTGAACCCCCCCCTCCTCTCTCCTTGTGTGCATCATTTATGTTTACAGCTTTTTATCCATTTCTGAGTTTGTCATATTCTTAAATGCAAATATTAGATGGGGCTGGGTAGGAAAGGTCACCGGCGGTAGATTGTTTCATCTGTATACAAACCTGTGACAGCTGGTTACAGCCGACCAAAGTTCATGGAGGGTGAATGAGCCCATCGCTTGCCTTGATTGATCTGTTACAAAACAAGAAGACTTAACTTTTCAATGCAGCAACTGTAAAAGAAAAAAAGAAAAACAACAACAATCTCTGGGGATAATACTGCTGCTGAGTATTACCGTGAACCAGCCACCCACATACAGACAACTGGGGGATATGATGTCGCTAACAGGGAGTCTACACATTTGCCACCCAGTCGCCAGATCACAGGAAGCCGGGGCTGTGGCTGCTCTAGCTCGAGGGGCAATACGCAGCATGTCATAAAGCTCCGGGAAACCAGAGGGCTGAGCGTTGTCCTCACTTCATACACACTCACACACACACACACGTGTATATATACCCTCCCAGGGGAGAGACAGACAGTCAATCACTCCTAGCAACTAGGGCATCTTATCCCCGGCTCACCCTCCCTGTGGTTGGACGTTGGCTCATCTGGCTTAGCATCACAGGAGTGGAAGCACCGGGGAGGGGTCCTGTCCTCGGATGACACCCACAGAAGTTAACACCGGGACACGGGGAGAAAATGTACCTTAGATACACTTTGAGGATTCCTTCATTTTTGCTCATCCAACAGCTGTTTATTTAACACTTTGCCTCCTTCTCCTTGTGATATCTCAATTTGTCAACAATTTCATATTTTCTTATGTGTGATGCAGCTTAATCCCTAATTTAACCCCGTAACCCCCCCTCCTTCCATCAAGACCCATGCGACGCCGCTCCCAAATCTCATCAATAAATCAGAAATTTTCAAGACGGGTGTTGAGACAGATATGAATTTCTAACTAAAATGGAACCATTTGTGCCTCCCCCATAAATCAATTCATTCAAAAGCAAGAGAAAGAAATAAGAAGACGAAGGGGGGGGGGAGACAGAAAAAAAAAGTCTCTTAACATCTCATCTCTGCTGCTTTTCCACAGAGAGGCTCGGCATTGTCTAGAGACAGTGCAGAGATCTTCTACCAAGGCTTATTAATTCACCGCTCTCATCTCCCCGAGCCGGCTATCATTACAGCCCTATATATAGAGTCGCGCAGGGAATAGTGAGGGATGCACACACACATTAACATTAATGACTTTAGGCTCTGCTCATGAGCCTCGTGTGCTCGCAGACACACTACTCGCACATGCAACTGTGAAGGGAAGAAAAAAAAAAAAAATGAACCAACTGCTCGCACCCCATGAAATAAACATCCCTTTGTTTACAAACAAAAGAAAAGACTGGTTCCCTCTCCACTACCATATCTCCGCATCAAGTTGATGATGCATCTCTTATTTCACCGCCGAATGTGCGCGAGATTAGGCTGCAGGCGAGTCCGGGGATCTTTAGTAGATTGGTCGACTGCAAGCTCCTACTGAGTTTGCTAATGAACAATCATCAGCGCCTCCCCCAGTGGCTCTTGTAAAGGACCAGTGCATGGCTGTATTGTGAAAGCAGGATTACGCTGCCCTTCCTTAGTAATTCTATCCTGATCTCAGCAGGAGTTCTACACAGCCCATTTCATTTTCCACATTGTGTTAATCAGGATCTAATGTCCAATATTGCGACTCTGGGTTTTTCGCGAACAGATAAATCTGGAGGAGAGAGAGAGAGAGAGCCGGTGCTGAGGCTACTTTAAGTCCTTCCTCCCCTGCAGCACCCCCAGCTGCCCCTCCTCAGGCCCCATCCTGGGTGGCTCAGTAGTGGGGTAGCAGATGGTGCTTAGGGGAGGGGAGAGCATGCACACACACACACACACACACACACACACACACACTCCTGTCCCCCTGCCCGAGCCTTGGGGGTGTTTGCAGCATGGCAGGGAGCTTCCACCCAGCAGCAGCAGCAGCAGAATGTGACCCCACTCTCTCTCCCTTGCACTGCCCTTAGGCCTGAACACGGTCAGCCACGCATAAACCAAAGACAAGGCCAATGCCATTCTCCTCACTCTCTCACACACATGTGCGCGCACACACACACACACACGTGTGCGCTTGCAGGGGCTGCAAGGGTAGGTCGATTCCCAGCCATTTCCCCCCGTCGAGGATCCATTAGGTGTGTTGTGCATGCATGTTGTTCACATGTTACAGCGGGGCGAATGATTTATTCAGAGGGGCTTTTCAATTGTCAGAGATGGATGGCATCAATAGGGGTTTTGTCCTTGCTGATGAATCAGGCGATTTGCCACTTTAAACAAATCTATCCTCTCGCTGTTGCACAAACACAACCTCAGAAAGTACTCCGGGGACTTTCACTGTTTAGAGGCTGGACTCAGAGATAAAGAAACGGAGAAACAGGTGAGAAATTGTGAAAGCAGGCTCGATTAGAAGTGTATTGTGATGTGTAAGTCCTGTGCTGCTCCCCTTCAGAGTTTTTGATATCTTTATGCAAATATGAGCCAGCTGATTTGGGAATATGAGGGGGATTAAAAGTGCTCTCTGTGGACGGTGTAGCAGGGGACTGCGGGTCAGGGCCTCCAGACCTCTGCATGCAGTCGTACAACTGTAAGTAGACTGGATACACACTATTCCACGTTGCAATGTTTTATGCACATTTATGTTTACTTTAAGACAAATTCATCTCCCCATTAATAATTTAATTATTCTTTTATGGTCTGAGCTCGGCATATAGTGTAGATCCCCCTCGGGAATTAGCTGACAAATTTGCCTGCAAGCAATATCGGTGCATTTGAATAAGCACTCATTTAGGTTATTTAGCTATGGGAATACTAAAAAAATACACAATGGTAAACAATTAATGAGGAGATAAAGCTCCAATTAATCAAAATGAATGAAGGAGGAGGAAAAATGGCACATCACTTGAGGAGTAATATGATTTAAGCATGCAGGTTTTGATTTAATCGGCATTACTCTACAGCGAGCCCGCTGCTGTTTAGACAGTGTGATATTGCGGTGAGGGAATGAGTGCTGTGAAATAGGCGCAATAGGCTGAGCTTGTGTTTTCCTGGAGGCATACTGCATGCTCTCGTGTCAGTCTCGCTCACTGCCGGCAATGACCAAATCCATCATGACATGTGGACAACAAAGAGCTACAAGAATGCCTGCCTTAGTGTGCACACGCACCACACTGCGTCTTAGAAGGCTGCGCACAGTGCACTATCTCCCCAGAACACAAGCCTATCCCCATGCACAGGGAGCATTACATGTCACAGAACACAGTGAAATCTTTAAGCACCATATCCAAGCGAAAAAAGCCCCGTCAAATGGCTCTACTCGACATGAAATACAGTAGAGCGGCTGATGGTGCCAGAGCGGAACTAGTCAGCGCAGGGAATTTTTTACAGATAAAGCTTTCTGGTAGAAAATTGGGAGAGTCCAGTCATCAGTATGTTCCAGGCAATTCTGTAAATTAGCACGAGATTAGGGAGTGCATGGTGATTAAGCTCATTTGAAGTATTGAGGATCCGTCTGGGCATTGGCAAAAGCCACACTTTAATTAATCTGGTAATGGATGAGAAAAATAAGCACTCTTACGCACATATCAGCATTTTGCTGAACAGGAGGAAGTGGAGAGGATGGAAGGGGGGAGGTGGGGGAGGTGGGGGCTCAGGGGTGTGCAGGGGTGGGGTGGAAGGGTGGAGGGAGGGAGGAGGGGGGGGTGGCTTTTTAAAGGCAGACACAGAGAGTGAAATGGAGCATGTTGCCTACAGGGAAATTAGCACTGAGTGTAGCCTGATGAATGCACCATTGTATCTATGTTATAATGGAAAAAAGGAGATTGTATGAAGTTTTTTTTTTTTTTTTTTAGCTTTTTATCACTCTCTTGCCCTTGTCCGGGAATTTTCCCTGGAAACAAGGGCTGTGTGAGGATTTTTGAACATGCAGAGAAGGGCTGCAGCGCCACGTTAACAGCGAGAACTGTAGTGTGTGTGTGTGAAACAGTGAGTGTACAAGCCCTTTTACATTTTGTTCTGTTCCCTATGAATGACCTGAGTGTGTCACACTGTGACTGACTCGCACATTACAGACGCAGTTGCTCGTTTAACCCCGCCTCACCAGTCTGAAGCTGTAACATTTCAGTGACAAATGTCTGTACTCGCTAGTTGAGCTATGTATTTTATAGGGCTTGACAAAATAGCTGTGTGTGCATAAGTATGCACCGCAGCAGACTGCAACAAAAGCAACATTTAGTCGCACAGTCCCTGAACCGAGCCGGTGCTTGTTAAATAATTGAACCCTGGGAAAAAAAAGCCCTGGAAGAGGTTAAGAAACGCTGAGTTACACAGGAGCCGTGGCGTTCGTGCACGGTGGTCGGGTATCTGCCAGCTTGAAGGCTTCTCACCCAGGACTGCCCCAGGAGTGGACTTCTTCGCCTAATTAGGCTTACGCCCCTTTAACATTTAATAACGGCCAGCTGGATCTTCAGTTGAATACTTAATCCAAGTCGATACTGAGGGATTTCACAAAGATTATCAGGATTATGAGACAAAAGAGTGTCCCTTCCTGTTTGAAATTCCCCCCAATATTTTGCAGATATTTGACAAAATTTAGTTTCACGGCTCCCGCTGGGCGGTTAGCTGAGAAACATACATCATTACACGCATCTTTTTCAGTTTTTCCTTTGTTATGCTATAGGATCTCAGACATCAGTGAGGAACAGATGCATGCACTGCGTCATACAGCCGGCCAAATCTGTGCCAGTGCCTATCACTCTAATACGCAGAGCCGTGGATAGTATAATAAGCAGTAAATGAGAGATCTTCTGAGAGCCTGCACTAAAAAGCCTAATCACATATGGGGAGGTCAGTGGACCATCTGCTGACTGATTGTTATCTTGGACAGCTTTCACCATACCTGAACATCAGCATACTGAAGGCATTCCCCGACTGCACTAATTAAAAAATAAAACCCACTCCAAAAAAAAAAAAAAAACACACAAAAAACCTGAAAATTAGGAAGCTCATGAAGAGAAAACGCCAGTCCGAATTTCAAAGAACACACACAAATTCAAACCTCAAAGGACCAATGAATATAAATGAATAACCTTGTGTTAAATATGGAATATTTAAACAAATTAGCTGCTTGCAGCACTATTTGTACATGAGGGTTTTTTGCTGTTGTTTTTTTAATACAGTCTTTAGCTCAGTATACATTAAGACATGTCACTGTCTATTTACCCCCTCTGACATCTCCCACCGGACATACAGCCCTTGTCGGCTTTGCTGTGAACCAACTTCACGGCATGAAAAACAGATAATGCTAGCGTGGCCTACTTATTTTCCCCCTGCCTTTCTCTGTGTGTGTAATAAGTAGTGATGGCATGTCCTCTTAAGGGAATGTAACTCTGAATGTGCGGAGGCCTTGTAGAGGAAGGGTCAGCGTGAGAGGAGGACTTGGCTCTCATCAGAGAAACTAAAAATTCTGCTCCCAATACAGATGCAGAGACTAAATAGAGACAGGCGATAATATAGCAGCTGTACTGTTTACACCAAGATATCACGGCTTGGACGTCTCTGGTTGTATCAGGCTATTTTGGAAAAGTAATAAGCAGGACTGTGGTTAAAATGAATGAAGGCGCTTTTAAATCATGCAAAGAAATGACAATATGTGACGATATAAAACTACACGCACCTTGAAAGAGGATTAATTTTCATGCCACAGACAACAAGCGCAACGACTTAAGCAACACAACGGAGCTCTTGGAAGAAGAAATGACACACTTTTCTTCTTAAAAATGAAAAGCTGAGCTCACAAAAAAAGCACCTTTGCTTAGACGGTTAGGATTTCCTGCTATAGTCTCACATGCTATGACCAGTAGCTTCCAGTGACTGCTTACATAGTTATGTTTTATATATAGTGAGCAAACATTTGACTTTCTTTGATATCTTTTCTGTTTGTGCCACTGTTTCACCATACTTCACTATTTACTACTATCCTGCCATTGCATCAACGCAAGCTTCTATTTTAACTAAAGTTATAGTGTAACTAAAGCAAAGTTACGCAACCAGCCGCTGTGGCCACAAGTGGCGATTATGAAATAACTGTGAATGCTTCAGCGTAGCGCAGCACGCTGCAAAAACAGTCATGAATTCTGTCTGATTCAGAAATATCAGTTACATTGTGAAATGACTGTAAAAGTTTGCAAACATTGTGCTTCTGGTCAGAACAGATAAAGAAAACCTGCAGGAAGCAGCTGGGTCAGGTTTCAGCTGTGGCAGTGTCTTGACTCTTTTCCTGCACCGTTATCTTTATGCACCTCGTATTTTTATTTTTTTTTATTAATTTTAAACATTTCTTGCTGTTGTTTGTAATCAGTGAGAGGAAGACAGCTGGAGAGAGCAAAAACAGAGCAGGCAGGGAGATGATGTTCTTTAGGCCCGTCCTGCTTTCTGTGAACGTTCAAACTATGTTTTAATGCAGCTCAATTCACCATATTGTTGTTGTCATTTACATATTTTTCTCTTCTCAGATGTCCAACTGTTGTGAAATATGTTCACGCTGCTCGACTATGTTAACCGGCAGCCATCGCCGTGGTGGTGGTGTGCAGACAAAATGAGCAGAAATGCAGTTAAATGACAGCAGCTGTGCTATGAGATCAGGTGTCCTGACTTTAAAAATGAAGGCAGAGACGCATCAATCGCATTCAAGTGCAGCATCTAAAAGAGCCGCAAATGTGTGTTCAGCGCAAAAATGCAGAGAACTTTGAACTATACTGAAAAAAATGTGGCGGCTGAAGAACAGACGCTCCGCTCCCGACTCCTTTGAATTGGACAGTGAGACGGCGACGAAAGCTGCTGGACCTCACCGGCCGGAAACGCGACGCAGCCAGACCCCGGGGACATCTGAGGTAAAGCTGTGGCAGCAGAAAAACGCTGAGTGCACTGAATTGCCCAACAGTCTGTGTTACTGCTTTTAACTTCAACTTTTCATGTATAGCAAGAAAAATGTGCAATTCTGCCTTTCGAAAGCTGCGTAGTCTGAATTTGAAGCGACAGTGGAAAAGCAACACTTGTTATTAAAACCATCTGCAAGCTCATGCAGTAAAAGTAAGTCAAGTCTGAGCTACTTTATGGGTCACCTCAGTAAATGACCTGTGTTAAGTCAATCAAATGACTCTGGATAAGACGGCCACTCTCCACATACAGGATTAGGTCCACTGACCCACACTGCCAGGGCCACTTACATAAACTGGCCATAACAAGCCCTGCTGTACAAAACACATCCTATAACCTACATTTCTGCTTCGCTGTTTCGGTCTGAGAGGATCTGAGCTGTCTCCTTCGTACCATATGACCCTGAATTATAAGCAGGATTTTGAGCTTGCTAAGGAGATGCATGTCTAACGCTTGCATTTAGCTGCTGCGGATGCCATCCCCTCTCCTGCTGGGACCGAGGCATCTTAATTCAGGATGTGGATCTCAGTCAGCAGGTGAATGCTGGTCTAATCAGCCAGCCATATGTCCTCCTATCCCCTGGCTGATTAAGGCTTCCTCTCTCCCCTCACTCATTGCTGTATGGTTTGATAAATCATTTCCCCCTGTGAAAAATGCTAATAATATGCAAATGAAGGCTCCAAACTGCTGTCCGGCCAGATAAAAGCTTCCAGTTTGTCTGACCCTCATCCCAAATTCCTGCCTACATTAGAGAAAAGGGAAAAAAAATCGTCTGACTAAACCCAATCTCTATATCTCTTTTCATTTAAAAACAAAATCTGTCGTCCTCCCACATGCTTCATATGTGTATCCGCGTTAGTCACAGGAACCTGCAATCCCCATCAATCTCTTTTTGGGTCAGAAGAGCAATTCTGCTCTGCGAGTGGAGAGCAAGAGGAGAATCAGTTACCAGATCTCGGTCAAATCACAGACACATCGCACAGTCAAGGGCTAATACCCCTCCCACACATATCTATATCGTGTTTTACAGTTTGTCTCATATGTTACAAACATATCTCCCCTGCTGTGGAATCAGGCGTTGAATTTAGGTCATGACCGTTTACCTTGTTATCCAGATTTTTTTTTTTTTTTTTTTTTTTTTTATACTGCAGCAAGCGACTAAACTGCAGCGACGCCTTAATGCAGCCAAAGCCTCCAGTGAAACCAGCCACCGCGCGGGAAGAGTTCATCCCATCTCAGCAGCTGATGAACATCTGTTCAGCATTAGCGGTTGATGCTTTGTGGTCCGTGGTCCTGTGGGTGCAGCTCAGGGCTCAGCTGATAATGTTGAATCCTCAGGTGCAGCCAACTCCTGTTTAGAGTTAAAAAACACAGAAACAAAGAAATAAGAATTTCCTCTTCGCTTTGGATGCAAGCTGAAGCCAATAGACGCAAACTTTTTTTTTGCAGTTTCTGTTAAAATGTTGTGTGAACTTCATGCAAACATATTCAACACAATGTGAGAGGATTGGATCATTTTACGCAACATCAAAGCGTTTAATTGATGCTTTTTTGCCTAAAACAGAGCCCGGCATTAATGAAAGCGTTTAGCTGCTGTAAATGCTTTGCAGTCGCCGGGCCCTTCGTCTGTAGTTTGGCAATTTGTCCGCTCACTAAACATCCAATCATATTTATGCAGGTGTGCATCGCAGCACTTTAACTTTTTCACCATTACCCCGCTACCTCCTCTCTCCATCCTCCTCCTCTTGTGCATTTGTTCATTAAGCAGAGGTGTTGTGTTTGTTTTTCTAATAAGAAGAGAAGTTCAGCCTTGTGGCCCGTGGTTTCTTTTATTAGCTTTTGTTATTTTGACATTTACCGTCACCTACGTTGTTTTCATTCTTCTTTTTTTTTGGATGAAACCATGTCACTGTGGGGGCTGACAAGACAAACAAGTTTTGTCTGAAACAGGGGAAGTGGAAGCAGGTCCTGGAACATATGTGTCGTCGGTACATCAGTTTCTATATTTATCATATCTTGTTTTTTTTAGGTGCTAACTATTCCAGACAATCTTCTGATGTTTCCACTCAGGTTATTAGCAAATTCAACTGAGAACGTGCTTCAAAACAAGCAAGAAGGGAATTTACCTTTTGTACAGATCGTGGTGAACTGTTGTTCTATTCATGAAATCACAACAAGGTTATTTCTACTGAGACTGAAAAATAATTCTCAACCTTGTGGTGACATTACTAACTGCTGTTTGAATTACTAAGAATGAACTTTCAAACTCTAATTTTGGTCCAGTATAGACGAGAGTAGGGTTTGAACTAGTGATGATGTCAATGTTGAATAATCTGTTAATTACTTTCTTGATTATTGGATTAGTTACGTCAGATAATGGCGAAATATGTCCATCAGTGTTTCCCAAAGCCGGAGATTACGTCCTCAAATGTCTTGTTTTGTCCACAACCTAAATATATTCAGTTTACTGTCATAGAGAATAGAATAAAATGCTTTTACTGTCATCATACACAAAGTACAATGAAGTTAAAAGAAGAAGACAGAGAGTTAAAGTTTAAGCTGAAAACAGAAAGCTGGACTAGTTTCTCTTTAAAATATGATTAATTGCTGGTGACCACTTTATTGGAGGAGAAGTTGTGACTGTCTCTAGAAAACACCACAACAGCTCGTGCCTGGGGTTGTTTTTGTCGGTAAGTTTTGTCGCCGGGCGGGGTATTTTTGTTTTCGTGTCCAGGGGTGTCGGTGCGCATTCCTCCGTGTGTTTGTGTGATTCACACATTCCACAGGTTTAAAGGAGAGGTCAGGATGAGCATATTTCTACAGTCGTGTGGTACCTCTTTGTTTACATACCACACATGCTCCAGGGAGACGCAGTGACTGACACAATAAGCTCGCCCGGGCTCTCTGTACATCACAGCGGGCCTCCAGCACATCACAATTTCTCGACAAGTTCCCAAATAAGGGGAGGAAAAAAAAAAAAAAAAGGCTGGTGGCGGTAAATGTGGAAATCGTTGTTGGTCCAAAGCTGTATGACATGTGGGGCTGACTAGTGATATCGCTGTAAATGGAATTTCCTCAGAGTTTGTACAAAACGAGCTGTTTGAAGATCCCAGCTGCGGCTCTGGCAACCTGGAATGGACATTTAAATACCAGATGATTAACTAGTTGACTGAAAACTGACAGTTTACTGGATAATGAAAATAAAAAAGCACTTGCAGCTGTTGAGCCGACATGTCTCGAAACTGTGATTTGCCTCAGAAAGCTGTAAGCGGAATGCCTTTAAGTGTCGTGGATGCTTTGCTTTTACTTTAGCGCCCTTATGGTTTGTAAATCTAATTGAAGCCAGTCCCTCATCAAATAATCAGCCTCGGAGATCCAGCTCCTTCCCACATGATATGGGTTATTGAAAAGATGGGTTGGCCCTTTGAGAAACCTTTCCCCCGGAGCCTGACCCCTGACCTGCCTCTCTGTGATCAGCTAATTGGGAGAGAGAGCGAGTCAGAAGAGCTCTCTGGGAGGAGCCAAGCAGCTGGGACCAGGGCAAGTCCTCCGGGGAAAGAGCCGGTCTAGTTGAGAATGAAAAGACTGAATAATTCCTTTGTGTCGTCTGACTGCATGTGTGCGGGAATAACAACACAACTGCAGCCAGCGCAGACACATAAAGTGAAGGAACGCACATGAGGATACCCCGGGCAGGTGTGCCGCCACAGACGGCACATGATGAGTCAATAAAACACGCAGCCGATAGAGTTTTAAACAGGGCAGTCATCAGCATTCAGACAGTCTGTGCAGATTTATGAACCACAAGATTGCAATACCTTTCACAAGCAGTTATCTTATGAATAATACACGTAGGCCATATTTGATGAGCCCATCTACGGGCGACCATAAACTTATTTTATTTGCATCGTAGGGGTCGGTCTGTAGTGGCTGCTCTTCATAAAAATGGGATCTTCACTTCTCTGGCTTCATTGAGGTAACAGCACCATTTGGGTAATGGCATACTAATATTTTACATCAGCTCAGGGAGGCCTGATTTACTGCGGTGACGCTGGGAGAAATCTTATGCAATCAAAGCATTGTTTCGCCTCCCACTGTGTGACTTGAAAGATGATTACGAAATCAGAAACCTTCGCAATTACACACACACGGAGACAACTTTTAAGCACAGCGTTAAGGATCCAAACCACTTCCACTGCTAATTTTATTCCTTTAACTGATTGAGGAACTAGATTTGGGTTTTTGTAAAGCAATGCCTGTTTCCACATTTACACTGTGACCTTACAACAGTTATGTCATAGAAATACCTTAGATGGAAGCATGCATGCTTTGGTATTTTACCCAGAGGTGGTACACGTGTAGAGCTAGTTGTCTTTAGTTTTTACTGAACAACTAGATCTGCATTGAACAACAAAATGTAAGTTTAATTCTAAGTTGAAACTCTTGTTTTTAACGCCACCTTCAACAACAAAACAACTAAAAAAAAGTAGCCTGTCAAGGATGAGGTCACATGTAGCTGCAGCGGTTACTTTGGTTGCAATTTTCATTCGTCAGATTTCACCAGAGTAGAATAAAACCCAAATGTATTTGATATGAGAGAGAGCGAAAGTCTGCTTTCAGTGGAAAAACAATCTGTCTTCTCTTCTGTTGCGTCATATTCAGCAACATGCAAATGTGCCAGATCTGTCCTTTTTGCTTTCATCAGCAAACACAGCAATCTGAGAGTAGTGGGGCCTTGACGACACGCACATATACACACACACACACACACACACACACAGGCGGCTGGTGATCAACTGTGTGTGTGTATTTAAGATAAACTGGCGCAAAAAAAAGGCTCTGAATCACCTCTAAGTAAAACAGCAAGCAGGCTGTTACAGATCTGGTTTTGACATTCATTAACTCGACGACCCTGATCTGAGTGTGCGTCGCGCTGCACAAGTGCATAGATGCGCCTGCAGATGCGGGTGAAAGCCTGCGCATGTGTGTGTGTGTGTGTGTGTGTGTGTGTGTGTGTGCTTTGTACGTCACACCCAGCTGCAGCCTGATACCACTTGCCTACCAAAGCTGTGACCTTTGAGCTCCAACCACGTAACAATCTGCCCGACCTGCTGCCTGCATGGAGACATGGACACACACACACACACACACACACACACACACACACACACACGGTCAGTATACGGGTCACTGCAGGTTCCAAGGTTTGCTTCCGTGTTTAATATTTATGCGTTTACAGTTAAAAAATAACTGCGCGCGTGTGCGATACTTTCATCAAACACTAATTAAACAGAGCATGCTCAGTGCTGTGTACAAAAGATAAGGTGTTTTGTTTGAAGTCACTCTTAGGAGCATCTGACTCAATCATAAAACACCCACTGGGAACAATCGTGCACGCTGATTGGCTGAGCAGCAGCTCCAAAACTTTCCATTCCTTTTTCTTGTGTATTTACACAGAGACATCTAAATACAGAACGAACCACAGTAACTCGTTTGTATTCAAAGTTTGCATCCTTTTACATACAGAAGTGTGCAAATGTGTTACATAATGCAGTAAATATAAGCATCAGCTGTAAAATGTTGCACTTTTGACCTTCGCCCGTGTGTATTTAGTTTATTACGCTCCCATGTATATGGATTTTATACAACATAATGATGCTGGTGGTGAGATTTTACCTCAGACTGCTTTTTTTTTTAAAGGCTTCTCTTATGTAGCTAATACATCTGACTAAGAAGTTGCTAATTGCCTAACAATATCTACAGCCTCAAATTAATCAATCAATTGAGCTAACATATAGAAACAATCCAAAACTTACAAGCATTCAATGAATTATCATTAAAAAACTTTCAAATATTCATATTCAATATTTATGTGAGAAACCAGATATAACTTTGCATTCTTCACTTAAACAGTTAATTCAACATGTTTTTTTAAAATACTTTTTCCAGCCAATAACATCTAATTCATACATACAGCATGTCAGTTTCTTTCAGTCTTCTTTTAAAATCATATTCGTTTTACTGTTTTATGTCCCCACATTGCAAAACACGTGCAATCCTCTCCAGCGCACTTTGTACACCTTTCCTGACACCTGCTCAATAAAAAGAATAAAACAAATTGTTGTCATTACTTTTAACTACTGTATGTTTTGTGTGTTGCACATGCTTCCCCTGACATATGTATGTCATTTACCCAACATATACAGAGTAAATAAGCAGATAATGAGTGGATAAGTGGTCGTAATCATGTCATTCAAAAACATAAACACTGCTCCCATGCAGAGTTTACAGATTACAAATTGTACAATTCACTCATGGATCTTGTTGTTATAATTGAGCCTGCAGTACAGTACATTCAAGCACACGCAGAACTGATGACAAAAGCAGAGAGGTGGCCAGCATTCGCTGAGCCCACACCACTACGGAGGAGGCATGTGCTGAGGCTGACTCACGGCATAGCCAGAAATCATCAAGTCATGAATCCGTCTGTGTTTGGGCGTACAGAGGCACATATGAGTCATGACGGAGAGAGAGAGAGAGAGAGAGAGAGGGAAAGCAGTGGAGAGAGGCAAAAATCCTGCAGAGACAAAGACAGAGGACAAGCGGTCTTGGGTCAGGCATACATTAGTTCCACAGAGCCAGTCGTGGTGACAGCCGGATTGTCAGCGGCTCTGAAGTCGGCCTGAACTTGAAATAAACCCTGAGCTGAGCGGCGGCGGGGTGACACAGTTTTTGCTTGTCTTTGCCGCGCAGATTACTCCCACCCTCATTCTCTGTGTCCTCACATACTCCTACCCACTATTTGTCCAACGTAACTATCGAAAACATATCTGTAAATCCTGTGGAGAATATCACAACTAAGCGGAAAACCAGACTCTAGTCTAGTCTGTTTTGTGGAGTAAAAGAGAGAAGAAAAAAAAATCCTACTTGAGCCATGTCCTATATTTGGCAAGACTTGGAGGCTCCCTGGTCAATCTGTGTCAAGGCTATTCCCTAGACTAAGCCTGTGTGCAAAAAAAAAAAAGAAAAAAGAAAAACTTGAGCAATCCCCCCCCAACAATATTTGTCAGTGCATATTCTATCACCATGGTGACTGACACTCTAGCCAGGCGGTGTTGTGCAACTCTCTCGCTGGTAGGGGGAGGAGGAAGGGGGAGGAGGGCTACTGTAGGTGAGGGAAGAAGGGGTTGCAACAGTCGGTCGGGAGCAGCTGTGCCTTTTGTGTATTATTATAGGTTAAAGCCCTTCACCTTATGGTCCCACCTGGTGCATTTGAGAGTAAAAGGAGTTTTTTTAAAAGAAATACTAACTGTCCATGAAGCAAATAAAAATCATTGAGATTAACTAGAATTAACTCGCCCCCCCAAAAATGCAGATAAGCTACCGAGGAATTGTTTTTGGAGTCAAAGCGATGTTGTGGTTTGAGGAGTTTTCCCCACGCTGTCATGGTAACCAGCAGAAAAGGGCAGTTGGCAGGATGGTAGTAAGACAGCGAGGGCGACATGCTGTTTGTTCTGCAGATGCAGCCCTCTGTTCCCAAGAAATCCCTAGGTGGTGAGGACTGAGTGGTGTATCCCAAGGGGCTATCGCATTTCAGAGCGAAAACAAGCCGGCCGGGCTCGAGCAAACAGAATCACTCATTGCAAAACCTTTCATTTGCAAAGAACTCTGTCGCTGGAGGCTTGTGTTTTTTTTTGTTTTGTTTTTTTTGTTTTTCCTGAGAAAGAATGGTTTAAGGAAATATGATTCTGGTTTCTAGCTTCTGGTATTTTGGAGGGTAAAAAAACAACAACAAAAAAACCAGGATGAAAGCCTACCTGTTTCTGCATGCCACAAACTGTGAAAACAAAAAAAACACAAAATAGAATAGCAATGGTATTTGAAGAGGCTCTACCATCATTATAGTAAATATCTAGTGGTTGGAAAGTGCCCACTGCAACTGTGTTTTCAGATCTATTTTGGGTTCATGTTTTTCGTGGTCATGCATGTGAGTCATTAAGTTCCAGCCACATCAACAAGCAATAACTAATGCTGTGCTGCGCTGTCTGTGGATGGTAAAAGGCCACTGTTGCCTGGCATTGATATAAAAGGCAACACTTCCTATAAATAGGCTCGCCCGAGGCCAGAGAGATGACATAAGTACCTCAATCTACCACAGTGGCGCAGCTTGTTTCCTTTTTTAACTTCTCTCTATTTACCCATTACCACATATGGAGGGAAAAGCACGTGCCGCTGTGTGCCATTTCCATCCCAATACAAATAGATTGCACCCCAATATCGCAGCTCAAGGTCAGGATGGCGGCATCACTGTGGATTCAAATGAGCGACATGAGAAAGCAGAGAGGACGCATGTTAGATAACAGTTTGGGAATTGAATCATTCTTCATTAACACTTCAGTTCATACCGAAGCACCTGTTTGCATCCCTTTTTTTTTCTCCCTCTCTCTCTCTTTTCTAATCAGAGTTCACCGGGTGTCTCTTGATTGCTATGACTAATGCTTTCATCATTACAGACGCACCGCAGACTTGGTGAATGTGTGCATGATTCCCTTTTCTAATTAGGTTGATAATCGTGAGGGCTTCTGACAGGCTTCATTCATAACGTACCCCTGCAGGGTATGACTCATGTGCTCTACCAGAGGGAGACAGAAGAGCACCTCATCATCCATCTTCCATTGTGAAGGTGATCTCATCCTGAGTCATAATATTAGTGCCTTGACATGTTAAAGCTCATCCACGGGTCATAAATCCCACTTTCTCTGCCTCCTCGCTTATCAATGTGCTCTGCGAGTTACAGTTCTGCAAATGTGAGATCAACAAGTCACAGTTTCCTTCACTTGGTACTTGGATTCAAGGCATAAACGACCTATTTGTGCGCCTCAACAAATGTAAGGGTAAATAAAAACAACAGTCATCCGATCAGTCTACCTTAAACTTTGACAAACCTTCTCTGGCATTAAAGCTTAAGTTCATTGCTATTGCCATCGACATGCAGCTGCAATGTCATTAATCAACGTGTCAGATCGTATCTATCAAAATGTATTTGCATAGCACATTTCATAGAAATGGAATGTAAGATGAAGTGCTTTACAGGAAAGGAAAAAAAAAAAAAACCCACAACGACAGAACAATATCCCCTTCTCAATAAAAACTGAGGAAATGCCATCATAAATTAAACAAATAATAAGAATACTTGCAATGTGAAAACACTGAAGTCAGAATGAGTCAAAATTCTGAATAGTTAAATAAAAAAAATGTAAAAAAAATGTAAAATAAATACATTAAAAAACATATATTGGTATAATAATAACAATAATAATAATAATAATAATATTTTTTTCCCAGTCATGTCAGTGCAGTTATCTAAATAATAATTCAGGTTTATATTACAACTTTGGCCTTACTATGCACATAGCAGTAGTGACGAACTTATCAAATGTTTTACCGATATCTGAAAACAGATCAGACAGTAAAATACATAGTAGGAATAAGTATTTAATTTTTAACAAACTCCCAACCAAAGACATCTGGATAACAAAGGCTGATACATATTTTATACATTATTAATTATTACCAACCCACGTATACTGTAACTTTACACCTAATCAACTTTCCATTAATTGTATACAGTCATACTCATTTACTGCTGTGGAATTTTTATATCGGTTGTTACAAGAAGTCCATTCTGTTGGTTTCAGTTCTATATTCTGACAACTCATTCTTTCTGAGACACAAACAGAAACTTTTGTCCGTCTCTGAGTGAAAACGTTACTACAGCTATCGCAGTGTGATGATACTACATGTCCACTCCTTTTACAATAAAGCAAACAAGTAAAGAGAAGTGAAAGAGAAAGAAGGAGAGAGGTGTCGGTTGTGGTTGTTTAGTTTAAGCAATAATGTGAACAAGCGTTTTTGACATTTAACCAATGTTTCAACCGCATTTAACCTGCAAACTAACATAATATAACACCTTTAGAAGTTGTTAGTTTAGAAGCAGGTAGTTTTAGTCGTAGTTTTTGGATTGAAGCATTTGTGTCTGAATAATCTCTGATATCATTTATCAGCTTTCTGCTCTGCACCTGCAAATGCAACTGAAGAGACTCATTTGATTCACCTAACAGTTTTTTTTTTAGCCTTTAGATTGTTATTCATTTAAGTTAAAAGACACAAGTCACGCTAAAGCCACAGGTCACTGGGGTTAAGTTGAGCTGCTTCTTTCATGTGAGGACATCACATGACCTGACAACTGACTGGAGCATTCGCTGAAATCATGTGACTTCAGTTCTTGTGCTTCTGCATGTGCCTTCATTTGCATCTGTGTCCTGTGTCTTGATTAACTCATTAACTGGGGTGAAATTACAATAATCAGCTGTTGACCCACTGGGTTACCGCCTTCATTACAGCATGTGTTAAGGAAGATCTTATTTATTTACTCGCTTAAAAGACTTGGAAATATTGGACAGAACCTGTGGGCGGACAAAGTGTGGTACTGTTCTGAAGCTCTGGCACGACTATCTAATACGTGTGGGGGTTGAAAGTAAGAGAGAAATAAGACTTGGGTCAAAAGGCAGCGTTGAAACGTTGAAACAGCAATCCAAGCTCACTGGATACATTTAATAACTGGAAATGGATTACAGTGAAATTAAGAGTCAAATTAAGTCTGTGGTTCAGCAAAAAAA
>NW_007579430.1:1918-34828 GCF_000690725.1 Stegastes partitus | reverse complement strand
AAAAAAAAAAAAAAAAAAAGCAAATGATTAATACCCGTGACATAAATCTACTGCAGACTGCAACTGCCAAAACCCAAGAATTGTGGTAATCTCAGCCAGTCATTGCCTCTAGTGAGTCAGCCACAAAGCCGTGGGATAGTGCTTTATTTAGATTAGGTCAGAGTCAATACAGGCTTCACTCCAAAGGGTATCATTCATTTAAAGTATACTGAAAGAGCGTCAGACTACAGCCCCACATTTTCTTTCTTTAATCATTCATCTCCTGATAATTGCCATTACTGATCATATCAAAATCCAATAAAAGGTATTTATCAATTAAGAAGAACCCCAACATGATCATGGTACATACATCCTGTGCACACTACAGGGGTTGTGGCTTCCCAACCTAAACTACCCCAGGGCAATAACTGCCTCTCTGAAAAGCAAACACGTGGCAATAATCAGAGCCACAATGGAAGCATGTTTTCCCTCTGAGACAGATGTGACAATATCCAGCGAAAAAAATGCTGACAGACAGCATTCACCATCAGGAAAGTCTGCACACATTGTTTCGTGAGCCCGAGAATGTTGATGCTTTAATTTGCACTTTCTCATTAACTATTCATAGTTTTGTCCCGTTCCAACAATTTATGTCTGACAAACAGGAATTAGATTATCAGTGCGATATGTCTGGAATTTGTCAGAGACAGATCAGTGGCTGATCTTTGCTGTTCAACATCTAAATAGGAAGGATGCCTTGGATAAACCCTTTTGTTGAAGCCCCTTTCCTAACGAGCTAACCGCCGTATTCTGCTGATAATAATCTGTATAAGTCAGATACTTTTGTTGGGTTCCCTGGAGGGAGTGAAATTCTGATGGTGAGGACTGTTATGCGATAATCTGTCTCGATCTCTTCCCTCGACAAAGATAATCCGTCTAGTTCACTGTGTACTGTGCCTGTTTGCCCGGGAGCCTCAGTCTTCGGGCCGGTGGTGGCACACTGGAGCAAAGCTGCAGGGAAGTAGATAAAGGACAGGGAGGCATCGACGCTCACTGTGTCTGGCGGTGCCAAAGGCGATCTGCCGACTGGGAAGCACGCCCAGGATATGTGTACAGATAGATAACAATCTGAGAGATCTTTTCCCCCCACACAGTAAGCAGGATGTGAGTGTGACAGTGTGGTGTCTCTACAGGTGACATGAGGCAATGCAGCTGCTTTTCTCAGAACGGAGGATTAAACCGGTCTGGATGTGCTATTTAATGCCGCACATGGAGGTTCAACCTAAAGGCCGTAACACCGAGCTGCCAAGTCATAGCATGGGCAGCTGCCAAAGTCCCTCCAGGAGGAACATGTGGATTCCACATCAGTGAAATAACATGTGGGTTAATCAGAGAAGCAGAGAATTAAGTGAAAACTGTTGCAACTTTGGGATGTTTGTAAGTTAAAAAGGGATTCATGAAGGAACAACAATCAAATAAGGCTGCCACAGCAAACGCGTCCAGAAAGTGATTGGATTTATCTTGTGCCATCAGTGCAGCGGGAGATTAGGTAACATGTGTTTCTGTCGCACAGCCGGGCGACAAACAAGCATTAAGGGGGAAAAAATGGGAAAAAAAGTTTGAGGATTTGTCATTTATTAAGCAAAAATGCCAAAGATCCGTTTACATGTGTCACATGATTTATATAAACTGAATATTTTTAGGCAATTTAGGCAATTTGGTTATCAGAAAACCTCAATGTTTACTGATGAAAAGTATTCTAAGTTGGCCAGGTTGTCACATTTTTTGTCACAACTGATAATTTTTGGCTTTATTTGACTCATGTGATACACAGCGGTATTTTTTTACATTTATTTTTTAAACATTTTATTCACTTAGAACTTCATCAGTTCATTAAAAATAGAGCACTAGATTAATCAACATTTAAACACTTGATTTCCCAACTTAAAACAGCAAGTGTCCTCCCGATAACCTCTAATTAATTTAATATTTCATGTTGTTTATGATGCTGCATAATCCTCTTTTTAAAAAAAAATCTACTACACCGACTACACACAGCTTTGCCTTGCGACCGTAGCTGTCATCTGGGCGGCCAGTTTCAGTTGTGAGTGTTTATCTGAGGCTGTGCTGCTCACACCACAGAGGCAGCATGGGAGTCTGGCACCGACACAATGCTGCGAGCTGAAACTGTGACCGTGACGTCATGTGGGTGGCCGTTCCTATGCAGTCAGCACTTTTTTTTTTTTCACCCCTCCTCCTCCATCTCCTCCTCTTCCTCCTTCTTTGCCTTACAGCTGCACATCACACACTGACCTCTGTCCATCCTCCCCGGGCCCCAGAGGAGGAGGTGGGGGGGGAGAAGGAGGGGAGGCACCATCAGGAACCCTGTGCACAGGTCGGGGAGGAGAGGCAAAGCAAAAAGATTGGGGGAGGGTCAGTTAACCTCTGCAGGCTGGCTGATCAGCACGGTGACAGACGCTCGGTGTCGCTCTGGATGTCTGCGCGGCGGTCTCGTCCAGATAGAGTGACAGACAAAAGGAGTAGGGAAAGAGCACAAGCGGCGGCAGCAACAGAGAGCGCCTGTCTCACATGCTCCCCCATGTGAGAGTGAGCCGAGCAAGAACGGGAGCTGCTTTATGTAAGTGTCTCCCAGCATCCTGTGGGACTGCCGGACGGGCCTCACATGTTTGTGTTGTGGTCATCCCACATGGGTAGACAGAGGAGGAGGGCTCGGGCTGAACCGGGCCACAAGAGTCTCAAACCACCCATCTATCTATCCAGCCCCCGCCGTCTGGACAATCGCTGGTTTGTCCGTCTATCCTCCTGTCATCACCATCTACCCTTTCTTTCCCGTCGGTGCTGGTCCCCCCTGACTCTGATGCAGCTGGGACGAGGAGGACGGATCAGAGGTGCCGGCTCCTCTTAGAGATCAGAACCCAAAAGACAAACAGGGGCTGAAATCCAATCCTAAAGCAAAGCAGCTCAGAGGGTGTAAAAGCTGCCACTTACAGTACTGTGTTTGCACAAAAAAAAAAATGCAACTCATCAGTTCAGATAACAACCTCATATATGCACAGACACACATACTCAGTCACCTCTTTCCCCTCCTCCCTCTCCTCCTCCTCCTCCTCTCAGGGCAGCTGGCAAAACACAAAGGAGAGAAGTGTGCAACTGGTGCGATAAAGCTGAGAACATCTTGCTATTCAAGCGTCAGCATAATAAACTGGAGGCACAATTAAGGAGAGGGGAAAAAAAAAAAATCCCCTAAACCACAAGAACAAGTGCTCAGTGCTGCAGCAGCGCCTCAGTCCAGCTGCGGGTTGTCTTTAGGACATGGAAGAGGGGGAAAGAAAAAAAAAAAGGGGGACAACAGTGCTGTTCTGTGGCCCCCTCCTCCTCCTCTCGGGGAATGCAAATGATCAGACAGTGACGAACTGAGAGACTACAAAGCATGTGTGTTTTAACCTCAGATGTGCAGCCATGATACTATTGGGGAGGTCTGATATGTCAGTGTGTGCAAACATTACCCCCTTTGTCTAGAATTACCCCCAAAGCTTGAATTCCTCAGCAGCTATTGCACACAGTGGGATATTCATATAAAGTCAATTGTTTAAAGGTGTTTTTTTAAAAAAACTTCATGGCTTAACAAAATAGAACAAAGAGGTCCTTATTAAAACCTCCGATTAGAGCAAGTTTGCTGAAATCTTCAAAAACACACAACTCCTGTAGAATTAACAGCCCTGAAAAAAAAAAAAAAATAGCAGAAAGTTTGGAGGTTTTTCCCCCCTACAGCTTTTTTTTTTTTTTTTTTTAAAGACCCAGAGAGATTCCTCGCCCTTAAACCTCCCTCTCTGTTCTCACAATCCCCCGAGGAGGCTGGTGCAAAGTCTGCCGCTGTCTGGCTGTTCCCATGGCAACCACCAGGTGAGCAGACAGGCTTGGAAAGCACGGCGAGGCACATGTGACTCCCTCCACATGCTCAGGCAGCACACACTCGCAGATAACAGGAGGCGAACTCCCTCCTTTATTCAAACTTGCAAGTACACAGTGTAGTCGCAAAAAAAAAAGAAAAAAAAAAAAAGGCAATGTTTGGTGAGTCTGGAAGCCGACGAGCAGACGACCAGTCTGCCAGTCCGTCTGTTTACCACTCCACTGTCTGTCTCCTTGTGTGACACATGCACACGCATACACATAAATAATCGCACTGTAATGTGGAGTTCAGAGCAGGAGGAGGAGGAGGAGGAGGAGGAGGAGGAGGCTGCCCTTGAGGGGGGCAACTGAGATGTGTCATAACCGCTGAACATCAAGTCCACTTCTCCTACAGTCACAAAAGGGCGAAGGAGGTGGTGAAGCAGCAGGGGGGGGAGGATGAGCAAGAAAAAGCCACATGAATGACTCGGAGAGGAGAGGTGAGAGAGATCATAAACTCTGATGGCATGAAAAACAAATGTACCTACTTAACTGTACGTCCGTGTGGATCTGTGAGGCTCAGCAGCACTTAGAGGTAAATCTCAGTGTTCACAGTGACAACATGCTACAGGATGTATAGTTCACAGTGGTCACCATCAGTGCAAGATGGCTACCTTTGCATGGTAGCATGATAACATCTAAACACCGAACACAAACATCAGCTGAGGTTTATGACAGTGTCCATTTTGCATGTTTTTTCCCCTCACAATTAATGAATAAATTAAAGTCTTTCGAACACAAAAATCACCATTTTAATAAAAATAAAAAAATCACTGGGCTTTGTTCACAATAGTCATGGATGGAGCTAAGGCCAAGATACAGCAATAATGTCACTGCAAAATAGTGACGGGAGAATGGTTTTGTTAAAACATTTGCATGGATGGGAAAGTACTGGTACTAAAAAACTAGCAGGCCCATCTTACCGCAACACTTGAAATTTTTAGTGCGGAGGGTTGTTATAATGGCGACTGTTGAGATTGTTTTCCACAGCGAACAAAATTTTTAAAACAGTAACACACAGATAGCAGATGGAGAAAGTTGCATTAAAAGTGCAGCCAATAGCAAGATTATACCCGTAGTCTACATTTGATGGGTCAGACTAATAAAAACTATGAATACCAACTTGTTAGTAAAACTCTTGGAAAGCTAGTGGATCACAAAAGTCAGTAGTATTGATTAAGATGTCTTTTCTGGAAGAATTTGGGAAAATAAGAAACTGACAGAACTTGCAGACAGACAGAAATTACTTATCATAAAATAGAGTGTAATTAAAGAGCCATTTTTGCACTTATGCATCTAAAATACTCCCATATGTATGTAGTTATGATAGCTAGCATGTTGCCATCGTTCAGCTGCAACAGGACATCTAACGGATTAAAACTGGCGCAAAACATTCAGAAGGAGAAAACTGTGACTTGTAATTACAGTTTCTTGGTTTCATGCATATGCGTCATAAGTGACAAGGTTTGTGGGAAACAGTATTTATGATTTGCACATATTGCGCACAGTAAGTTTTAAATATATATTAAAAAAGTGTGTGATGCATTGCAGAATGTATGCAAAGCTGTGTGCAGTTACTGAAATGTGATATTACTTATGATGCTAAGCTGTTTATTATTGACTGTGTTTCTCACTAAAACGCTGCCTGTGAGTAATTTGCACCGTCGTCTGTACTCTCTCCTGTTGTGCGTGACCCACACTGATGGATTACTTGCACACGGAGACAAAAGCTTCAGCCTCTGGTTCATATCCAACAACACAAACTATCACCAAGCTGTAAAAGCTGCAGGCAGCCAAAAAACACAATAAATAGCGCGTTCTGTCTAGCAGCCACGTGTTATTAAGACGGGCATGTTTCGGAATGGAAAGATTCCCAATTAGCCAAATCAAATTGTTGTGTTGGGGACGCAGCAGCAGCAAGCCCATCATAAGAATCTATTATTAAAATGTCAGCGGTGATAAATGAGGCTAAATCAGCCCCGCACAGGTCTCCACTGTAGATGTGAGGAGGGGAGGAGATACACTACTGTACCTCTGAGTCTTAGCTCCGTGTGAGATTTGCATAATCAGGGGGATGACAGAGGCCAACATACACCCGACATGCTGCTCATGATTCATGTATCCCTGCGTCTCTGTGTGTGTCCAAATTCTCGGGATGACGCAGGACTCCTAGGCCACATGAAGGTCACTCCACCAAGCTGACCTGCCTCTGACACTCCACAGTAACACTCTCATGCTGCTGGTGTGATTCATCTCTTATTCATGTCTGCTAAAAAAAAAAACTATCTTTAAAACCACATGAAATGACCACATTACTCAGATATTTCATTACTGTTTTATAACATCTATGTACACTATGCAAATCCTCACCACGTGTGTGAGCGCGTCCATAAAGCTGCAGGAAAACGACACAGAAGCAAGCACAAGTGCACACCTGCATGAATATTACATTGCATGTGTTTTTACTTTGACAGTCACATGTGTGTTTCTTTCATCTGTGCACTCCACAACAGCATCCCCCCCCCACCCCACCCATAACTGCCACTGGCGTTCTATAAAAAACTCTTCTCCCCACCATGGCCAAGTTGTGCTCCCGTCCCCTGGGCTTTTTTGCCGCTCCTTTCTGCTGAGGCGATTTTCTGTGGAACACGACTCCAGAATAGGCTGGATCGTGTTGCTGTGGATTCCGCCTGTCCGCCTGCAGGGTCTATAAATAGAGCCTGTCAGATATTTTCACTCCTGTGCTGAGCGCACTCAGTGGCAGAGCAGTGTATTAATATCCACGGTGACCAGAGTCGTGCCTCGGGAGAGAGAGAGTATGGTGTGGAGGTGTGTGTGTGTGTGTGTGTGGACATACAGCCAGAACTCAGTGGGACGACACACAACCAGCAGGCTGTCATCTTTCCTCCAACCTCCCTCTGCACACTGAAGTTCCAACAATGACGTCTCTGTGTCTCGCTCTCTGACATGTCTCCCTGGTGATTTCAGCTTAAAAAGGACATGATCTGAGTCACATTACGTTGCAGCCTGATTATCTTATGCCGTAACAATGTTCCCTATTACGCAATAAAACCACGCAAGTGAGGAAGGCCTGATATTTTGATCATCACAAGTGTAAACAAGAGTTTGTGGATTGAAGCTGGATTCTGCAGCACACGAATTACATTACAGCGAGCTAATATCCCAGGTGCACATTGATAATCAGCCTTGAGAAAGTGCAGGTCTGCAGATGAACCCTCAGATCTTCGAGCTGTGTGAGATTTACACATGAAAAATAAATCAGGAGCACAACCAAAGGGGTTAGGCAGAGGTGACTGAGTATTAAACAAGGCACACAGAGTATGAATCTAATATGAAATGATTTATATGTAAAGAGGATTTTTCACCACTTTATGCACAGATGTGCAACTACAGTCTCTGTCTGAATGTGTATTCAAGCTGCAGTAATTAATCATTTCTGTGCTGGTCATGTGCTTCCCAGCCTTTACAACTCTCACACACAAACACACGCACATATCCAGTGATTGCCTTGTGTAACAGGGGAGGACTCTGCATGTGCAGTTGCATAGCGTCACATGTGCCACTGAACAACCTGAGGTCAGATACAATATTCATAGCAACAGCAAACGCAGCTCCGTTGCCAAACTCTGCACATGTTTTGGAAAACTGAGACAATAATTTAATTTGCTCGGCTTCAATGTGTTTTTGTGCTACTGTTCCTTTGTGCAAGAAGCAAGCACCCTCCCATCCCTACAGTCAAACACTATTAGGCATTGAAAACATTCATCTACATTCAAGTAGAATAAATGCTGCAACAGTGTGACGATATTCAACATGATTGCATCATGTGTCTACAGTAGCATCTTGCCCTTCATGAATAAAGGCTGTGTGCTGCAGCCTGCAGGGCAGTGCCTCCTGTGGAGGGGGCTGGTATAACCAAAACACATCCTAATGACAGAGCTGCAATCCAGCCACAGGAGGCGAACAAAATAGCATGAAACACCTTTGACTGCAATACGGGAGAAAAGATTACAGAGCCTTTAATGTTCAGCTTTCATACCTGCAACTGTCATAACTGTTTCTTAAAGGTGTTGATTCAACTCTGCGGTTATATGTGAGGTTGTAGTTTGCTGCTGTGATGGAACAAATTGCATGATACAGGAAAGAGGTCCTGTTATTTTGTTATTTAATCCCCTTCAGCATGTGATACGAGTGTAAAAGCTGCTACTGTAATGAGTTTTATAACATGAGGTTACTCCTGCAATTCAGTTGCCATGAAATTCTCATTTCTGTGCCTGTCATGTGCTTCTTTCCAGCCTTCGTAACTCTCAAACACATGCATACATCCAGTGATTTCCTTGTGCAACAGGGAGGGATTCCGCATGGGCAGTTGCACAACGCTTCAGAAAATAAAAGTCTAAATCTCTGCAGCAAAGGCCACAATATCCAGACTTTTAGTCCCCATTATGCCATCTTTCTCCAAATCTGTGTAACTCAGGGTTTATGATAAAAGCAGGACTAAAACAATGCGATGACGTCAAAAGGTGAAAGTTCTCAAATGCCAAAGAGCAGAGGACATTACACAACAAACCAACAAACCAGGATCAGGCAAGTCAGTGAGTTTTTTCCTTTCATTCACATTTTTTTGCTTTTTGTCCATATTAAAAGAGACACAGATAAAGTCCGGGGCTTGTATATACAAAACATCATTTTGATTCATCACAAAATCACACTGCATATTATTAAAATCAGGATTACAATGCTTCTCCCCAGCGATGAACTGTCAAGCATTGTGGCATCTCTCTGACAAATTTTGTAGATACGTGACTATTTGACGATATTGCAGTACAAAGTGTCACATCCACAGATAAGAGATTACAGTTGGCCTCTGAGTTTGTTCTGTCTACGCAGGACATTCCAGGAGCTGCGCTGTGTGACGTCTAACACACGGGATCACATTTCAAAAGGCAGGGCTCCATTGGCCCACAGTCAAAACCACAGAACTCTTTCCTGGTGCAGCTGATTACTTGCAAGCATTAACTAACTTCAGGACTGGCTTATTAGATAAAAGCCAGCATGCACACAGGAGCAACTCTTTCTCAGAAACTAAAAGGAAACTAAACATCCTGTTTTTCCCTTCCTAGTCCTGAATGCGACTACACTCGTGGCGCTACGTGCTCGTGTGTCTTCTTTTTTCTGCGGCTCCATAAATACACTGTAAAGTCCTCATATACTTCACTTCGCTCCCTTTATGCACACGTCCCCTTTCCTCCCCCGCCTCATCCTCCTTTTGCAGTGCCCAGCCTCGACTGGCGCCACAGGAGGGTCATCTGAGGTTCCACGGCAGAAGAGGGGGGGAATGTGTAGAAACAACAATCGAACATTTTTACAGAATGAAACCATGAATGAACCACACACAAAGCGCCCGAAAATACTCCAGCCAGCAAGAGCTCAGCGGCACTGACCAAGAAAATCTCATTAAACAATTTTAGGATTCATTGTTGCTCATATGCTACCAATTATCCAAATGCATACAAAGGCTGTTTTAACTCCCTGTGATAATTATCTCCTGGCAACCCTAAATCCACTGGTGACAGGGTTTGCCAACGGTTCGGTTATCCTTAGAGAGCAGCAGCGAGCGCCCTGATGCAGCGGCTGCATGTGCTGACACAGGAGGAACAAAGGTGAAGCTCTGAGTACAAACTGTGCACACAGACTAGAAACCTGATATTCCAGCTCACGACATGGACCGAAGGGAGGGAGAGTGTGTGCCTGTGTGTGATATTAACAGCAGTGAACATTAAGTCCTGCAGGACACACGCTTCACATGTACGTGTTTGTACAATGCATCTGCACCACAATTAATCATCCTCGGCCAAACTGTGTCAGCGCAGAGTTTAACCTGCTTTCTCATGCACAAGCACTGAACGCAGCGAATGCAACACAAAGAACATTTCAACGTATGTAAATCTCTAAAATACATCAAATTCATTGCATGCGCTCACAAAGATACCCTTTGTGGTTTAAAGAGCAGTGCAAAAGATAAATTCTTTCACTTTCATTGACTGATCATTGCTGTCACTTTCTTTGACCGTTGAACAAGAGCCGTGTTTGTGACCATGTACAGTTCAGTGCGGTGCCTCCGCGGGCTGCCCCTGACCCAGCATTGTTATGTGAAACCCTGGGCACCATGCTCCAGTGCTCAGCTATGCCGTCACCCCCTCTAGGCATGTAGCAAGCACAGCCCTTTGAGTAGCCAGCGAGCGGCTGCCCTCCTAAGCTTCGCAAAGCAGCTTAGAGCTCCAGCCTCCTCCACGGTGGTCACACGTGTGTAACATACACTCTCACTGACACACAAACACATGCAGGCAGGAAGGCAGTGCTCGCAGGGGAAAAAAAAAAAAAAAACTGCCCGTGCACAGCCACAATGAGACAGGCGGGGCTTGTGCAGATTCTCAGGGACAAAAAAGGGGATGGATTAGGTCATAGTCACTCCCACTCAGCTGTACTGAAGCACGTTTTCTCTCAGGCACAACACACGGCTCACACACACCTGCAAAAAAAAAAGCATGCAGGACACTGGGAAACACACACACAATGTGCTGCTCCCCACCAATATTCATGTTCTCCTTTGGAAAAGGAAGGGGGGGTTGTACTAACAAATTACAGCCATGTGCTGGGAGAAGCTGACAGTGTGTTCTTCAACTTTTCTTTTCATTTTTTTCAGTCCTGAATAGAACACACTTTCCTAATGACACATAGATTCCCACTTAGATTCTTCCACCACCAGGCACCGAGCACAAATCAACAGAGAAATACTTTGGTAAAGCTCGTTTTTTTTTTGTTCTGTTTCCTTCGCCGTTCTCCAAAACACGAGGCAGCCTGGATGAACTGCTACACCTAATTAGAATCCATTATGTGCAAGAAAAACAGCCAAACACAAATCTAGTTTCTCTGACAACAGAACAAAAGCATCTTTATCTTGTATTATTTCTCTGTAGAAATAGAGATACTATCAGTGAATGTGTCGACTCCTACTACGGATTTCTTGTAATTATCATGACTAAGAATTTAAGCATTTTTCTTTTGTTATCCCCAATAAGAGGCTATTAAATGACTAATGCACAAAATGTAGAATTGACTGTACACTCAGCAGCCGCGGATCAGTATTGATGCTTCTTCTTGCAGAAAGTAAGCCTGGTGATTTCTTCCAAGCCTTGGCTTCCCTCCAGTTCTCTCTTTGATTTCTGACTCAGCTAAAGGATAAATATATACACCTTTATCTTCCATTCTTCCTCCCCTTGTTCCTCTTCCTCCTCCTCACTTTTCTTCGCCGAGAGAAGAATGAAGAAGTAGCCAGTGGCGGAGAGATTCACAAAGATGCACCGAGGATCTGAAACGTTAAATCCTGGATTCAAAACACTAGAAACTGCTCGAGCATAATGCGAAAGAGGAAATTCCTGTCTTCGCTGCTGACACGGATATTAATATAACAAAGTTCTTGTCATGATGGTTTATATTCTGGTAATTGCTTCAACATCACAACCACCATCACTGTAATTATCGTTTACTACCACTGCTGCCACAGACAATAGTCTTTTCTTGTCGATCTATTATGTGGTTATATAGAATGACAGGCTCAAACACACTATTCCCATGTGATGCTTTCCACATGCTTCACTTGATGCCTCTGCAGTGACTCGGTTACATTTCCATTCATCCACGTCGTTCAGTTTAAGCGTAACAAGCGACAGAACTGTAACACGGATTTACGTCAGACTTCCTCTCAGGTGCTGATGCTGCTTCCACACAAGCCTCTGAAAGCTTCACTGTGACTTCAAATGTGCTCAGGAACAAAAAAAGTCCATCTTGATTTCCCCCCTATGCTCTCCTGCAGATAAGGAACTTCTTGAAAACCCAACAACACCCTTCTAAATTACTCGTGCACTCAAAGTCACGCAATCCACCAAGACGCTTCTTGTTATTTATTAAAGTTTGGCAGCGCCACGGACCGCAGCAGAGTTAATTTATAACGTTACACTTAGGTTAGAAGTGATATGTCATTAGGAAAATAAGTCTTCCCAGCCAAACCATTACCCGATGCATCCTCCACATTTTGCACACATTTGGCGATGCACTTAGGGAACCATCATCTGTTCTCTATGTGTGCTTCTGTTTTGGATTCCTGCGCCGAACATTACGTCAAACGTGTCATGAGGAACAGATGAACCCGTAAGAATGCGTATTGGGACAGAGCTGAAGCGTTAAAGATTGCTGCACTGTAGCTCATCAGAGTCTAAAATGTGGAAATGATATGATATTTACGGAAATAGGTTGTTGTGGCAGGAGATAGGAAAATACACTTCATGTACTCTTTTCTGAAATGCAAAAACTCTCAAAGTTAATCAGTAGTAGAGTTAAACCACCACAGTCCAAAGCAAGAGCCAGAGCTCATATTACGAAAGGAAATAAGTTAAAGTATGCTGCTTCTCTTGTATGCTTCTTTTTTTTTTTTTTCTTCTTCGCCTCTTCAAGGGTGGTCTGATTCTAAAAGGAGATCTAAACTACAGATGGGACATTTTTAACTAATTGGTGCTTCATCTTGGCTTCAAAGCGAGCTGGCCAAGAAACAACTGATAAATAAGTAAGATATTCCTAGATGTGCCAAAAATGATTTGAAGAACGTTGCGATTAAACTAATAAGCCTCTTTACAACACAGTGTTTAAAAAGGAGCTTATTGTTACCAATGTTTAATAGCTATCGGGTTCAATTATTGAACGTTCTGATTAGAGAAAACATGTTTTCCTCCCGCATTTACGAGTCTGTTTTTCTCGAAAGGCTCTGAATGAACACCAACGAGATTACCTCAATTACATGTTGGGCAGTGTCACTAGTAGCAGCAGCATGAATCACACACACACACACATACACACACGCATGCAAACACACACCACTTGCTGAGTCACACACACACTGTGCCTGCCCCGTGTGTCACAATGCATGCATATTATCCATCTCAGACGAACCCATGACTGCCGGGCCGTGTGAGGTGACGTGTGCGTCCTCATGTGTGTGTCTGTCACTCACACCCAGCCAGGATCATCTCAGGCTGCGTGAGACGCCGCAGAGACCTCAGATTGCCTTTTTTTTTTTGTTGTTGTTGTTGTTTCTTGCCAGGATGCAGACAGTGTGGATGTGACTGCAGCGGGGTTAAGCGAGGTAGCAGCTTATCATTAGAATGCTTCTTCTTCTGATATCCGATGACACAGATTAGTCTTGCATGTAAATTCATTTCAGTGATAAAATATGCTTATGTTAATATGCCTCAGCGACCAAACTTTATTAAGCGGCGGTGACCTTATCTTCCCCCGACTATCTGGTCTCCGTTCTCTCTGCTGTATGTCCTGGGTTATTTTGGTGCACTGAAATAACCTAATTTGGCCTTGAATAGCCCCACTGTAATGTTCCCACATAACCCGAATGTGGTCGAGAGAACACAAAGCTGTGTGTTTCAGTGGTCTCTACCGCCCCCTGCCGGGCTGCTGCTCGCGTTATAGGCAGAAAAGAAAAGAAAAGGCCAACCCTCTCTCCTATGTAGCTGTTTTTACTCACTGAAGAGGGACATGTTCCTGCAGATTCAAGACAGAATGGTGTGCTTTCTGTTTTTTGTTTTTTTCGCAGGCCCTTTATCAGTCATGCAATGTAATCTGCAGGTATTTAAGTCTCCCTCCAACCGGCCACAAGTCCTCCCAATAAACAGCCGGCTGGTGTAAGCAAGCGTGTTTAAAACGCAGACAAGGCCAGTAAACTTCCCCTAATAACACTGCACAGTTCACAGTCAAAGGCGGCGCATTGCATATTCCCTTTCATCTCCCTGGTGCCTCTGAGACAGAGACAGGAGTGGGTTTAGAAGGGAGGGATGAGGGTTGTAGTCAGAGGAGGGGCAGAGGAGGGGGAGACAGCCAGGCTGAATCTCTCTCTCTCTCTTTTTTTTTTTTTTCTTTTTTGCCCCAGGGGTGTGTGCTGCTGCTGTTGCTCTCTCTTTGTCTGAAGACTGATTAACAGAAAGCAAGACTAAAGAGAGTGAATATGAATTGTGTGCGCTGGCAAAGGCTTCCATTGTCTCCAACATCTACTGCATTTTACACTTTTGTGAAACGGAGGGGGGGAATCCGATACAACAAAAACTACAACGACGCATTCAGATAGAGTAAGAATCAAACTAACGCAATCTGTTACAAGATCTGCGCTCAGGATTTTACGCAAATAAAAGTTTGGATGTGTAAATGAACTCAAGAATCAAAACTAAAATGAGCCGTTATGCAGAACGGCTTCAGTTTAATGTTGGTGATGTTTTATCTGTTGTTGCATTAGTGCTAACGATTTGATATAACGTTCATATGCTTGAAAGCTAAATCTTATCCATAACTACAGCCATTATTTCATATATATATATACATATGAAATATATTAAAGTAAAAGTCTTTTTTTCTTGCAGAATGGTATCATTTGTAAAAGTTTCACCAATTTTTAACAACAGAAAATAATAAATTTGTGATAATGAGCACATTTTTAGCTCATTTAACTGCCCCCAAGTGGCCAAAAATAAATAAATAAATCAATCACTGGAATGCAGCTTTGAACACTTTAAATATTTAACCTATTTGGAGTTACCGCAGTAAAGAAATGTCACCACAAGAGGGCACAATTATCAAAACCGCCTATTATTTAACATAAGGACAAAGCTGTAATCTTTGCATGTACACAGGGGTTGGGTGGAGGGAAAAAAACAAAAACCATTCCTGGTATGTGCCTCTAAAAGCTTTGTTTTCTCTTTGGTAGGTATTTCTCAACCGACATGCAAACTGTATTTTATACCGACTCGTCGAGAATGCTGCGTTCAGTGGAATCCACATTTCTCGGAGTATGTGTGGGAGGATTCTGGTTCAGCTTCCTCCTGCTCCTGTTTGACCCTTCAGGGTCAGGAGTTCTTGGAATTCCTGGGTGGAGACAGACTTCCTCAACACTTGTTCCTTCCATGCCGCCTAAGATTATAGGAAACTCGTCGCCGTTTGAAACCCAATTTGGGAATTAAAACCTTTAAAGGAGCAGTAAAAGTAATAGTTTAGTTCCACTGGTGTTTCCAGGCTCTTTTAAATGGGGCAACCAAAGTAGGACAGCGGCTTAAAAGAGGTGCTGCACTGTGACATTTATCAAACTTCAGGGTTTGTTTTTTTCGCCCAGTAAAGTGTGTCAGAGTTACTTTTCTTTCTCTAGTTGCAATGATTTATCATAAAACAAATACGTGGAACCGATGAGAATGTTGTTGTTTTGTATCTAAGCTTGCAAGGATAAGCAACATCTATCATATAAACATCATCCAGTGTTATATTAAGTTTTAAAAAATGATCTAAATGCACACAAACCTACATATTTTTATGTCTTCAACAAGTACAGTGCCTGACAGTTAAAGCATGTGGACAATTTGTAAACTTCGGAAAGCCAAAAGCATTACAAGGTCATGCCTGATGCAACTTTTCTGTTAACTTTGTACAGTTAAACCACTTTTGTGCTGCCTTTTATTTCCTCAAGACAGCTGAAACTATGCACCATGGTTGATTTCTCCCTGGTTGTATTCATCCAGTTCTAACCATTTTAAGTCGATTCCAATTTTATTAAACCAATAGGTGCACAAAAATAGCTGAAGTGTGTCTCCTATGTTGCTTAAAAATAGTCTTGCTAAAGTACCACAGTGCAAACTTTATTTTGTAGTATTCCTTTATGACCTTCTAAATGTGTAAATCTGTAACCGAGGGATCTCTGTTAATCAGTATCGGTCAAAACTCAACGCACAAGTATTCTCTCAAAACACCAGAGCTGCATTTTAATCATAATTCCTTCATTTTCAGTACGTCCTACTTGTTGTCCCCCTTTGTATAAATTAAACCTCTTTTGCCGCTCCAATGATCCAAGTGCCCTCAGGATCGATAAAGTTAATCTCATTTTATCTTAATGGATGGTGCGCTGCTGCTCAAAGCTCAAGTAATTACATCTGAGGCGTAATCTGAAATCAAACATCAACGATCCTCCTGAAGGCTCAGGCCAACAAAGCACACAGTGAAGACAATGGGAGCTTGCTTATGGAGCAAAATGGTGATTGTTGGGTAAATATTTTCTGAATTGACAACTTCATTATCCGTATTTTCAATACATACAAACAGGTGTTGTTAGGGCAGTTTTGTGTGACTGAGCAGCGTTTGGGGTTTTATTGTATATCCTGTTGTTTCCTGCTCGGAGGCGACTTTACGGTCTTTTATAATGAGGAAGAAAAAGGACTTTGCTCGCTGAAGTTGTGCGCAGGTCTTGTGATGCCGCTTGTGATCGTCGCAGGGAACAGACACTCACTGACAACTTAAAGGTAAAAAAAAACAAAAATCTACTCAAAATTTACTTCACCTATCCCAAAACCTTGCTTTCATGAAACTTAAGCTCTTATCTCTAAACTGAGCAGCTGCTGTTTAACCGCATGACATGAAATCATTCATTCTCATTCATTAAGGGCTGCGCATTATTGATGTCACGGGTTGCCATTCTCATGAGTTAGTGGGAAAAGGAAGATAAAATGCTCACTGGTGTGTTGAGATTATGGGGCAAATAAATCTTAAAACATACACAGAATATGGCATCCAGAGCCTCGACAACAGGGATAATGCCATTGATTATCCTTCATGTGTACAGGGTGGTGCAATTATTTGCAAACTGTGCTCTGCCGTGACGTGATCATGGAGTGGAAGAACAACCTGAGGCGCGTCCAGTCACTGAAGAGCATCCCCTCGTCAGATGACAAACCGGTCTGGACGGACGTAGGACTGCGGGACAAGGCGGTATCAGTGTCCCAGTTGGTGTCCAGGTAACAGAAACATCATCTTACTCGCTCTTTCTGCATCTATGACAACCAAACACACAGTTGTGCACACAGTGAGTTATTAAATCATTAATACAGTGTTTGTGCATGTAACAGGTATCAAACCACAGTGAAAGTGAGCACAGTCATTCAAACAACCGCTGCAGATGATGGTAAAGTAAAGCAAGTTGTAAAAGAGGTAACTTGTGACTTTACTATCAGGCTTTTTTTTTATGTGGTTGCATCATCATTGTAGCTGGATACAGTTTTTCCCCCTGTGTCCATCACTTTCAGATAAAACCATCCCTTGTAGAAAAACCAGAGTCTAACCTGGAGTCTCTGATTAAGAGAAATGACGAGAGAGAGCGGTCCAGAGCCAAAGCCAGCCTGACCCGCAGCGTGTCGATGGGCAGCCTTCAAACCGGCGCCCTGTCCATCGAGGCCCTGAAAGCTCGGTTTGAGTCCAAGGATGTGACGCAAAACAAAGCGAAGAGCGGTTTCAGGGCTGCGAACTTTACGTCACCGTCCGTGGCTGCTGTGCCAGTGATGAATGGAGAGGTCAAAGACGTAAAAAGCCCTGCAGAGAAAAAGACGAGACAAATAAGTGTTGACAGTATGGACGCAAAAGTGGATCACGTGACTCAAAAGGTAAATACGAACACTGTTCTGGCTAAAAGGTCCAATTTTAGGAGTTGTTCATTATTTTGTCCATCATGTTTGCACAAACAGAGCTAAGGCCACATGTAGATGTTTGCAAAAGTTTGGATGCCACTGGCCAAATTATTTCATTTAGTTGGTTTTTGAGGTGGAAAGAATTAAATGAAATGCCTGAAGGAGACATTAAAAATGAGCCTTTACAAAAATCAATACATCTAGTAATGCACTGTTCCTTTATTGTCATCAGTACTGAGCTTCCCCAACCATTAGCAGATATCTTTTGTGAAATCTTGATTTAGAAATTTTCTGCCACTTTTCCTTGCAGACCAGTTCTGTGACACTTTTATACCGTCTTGCATTTAAAGTTCACACCCACAGATTTCCCGTCATGTGCACGTCAGACGCCACTCCCACAGCTTAATCCTGTGTTTGTTCACGTGGTGGATCTTCAATTTAGTTTCACTTCCTTTACAGACTGTAAATCATCTACATCCAGACTTTGCTACCATTTTATGGAATTTATTGATTCCTTTATCTGTGCAGCGATTCCTGTCTTTTAAAGAAAATCTGTTAAGGTTTATATATATATAAAATGTTTAAGTATATGCATGTATAAATAACTTTTTTCAAATCTTCATCAAGTGATTCCAGATGACACTTTGCTTTTGTGATTTCGTCTAGATGATTCTTCCATATAGAAAATGTGTTTCACGTGCCTTGCAAGGTCTAATGAGACAATAATGTCCAGAAAATGAATGCATCAACAATTGATAACCATTTGCTGCAGGGGCTGTGCTTTCTTTTCACTTCCTCCAACTACAAAACATGTCACTCACCTATGTTTTCTTTACAAACAACTGTGCCGTCATATGAGAAGACATAGCAGTGACAGTTTAATGTTTCTTTCTGTAGGTGGTGAATCAGACCTGGACAGACAAGAGAAAAACAATAGGCGGTATTGATTTTGAAAAAATTGCAGCCTCTCAAGAAGGTGAGTACCAGACAGCACTATCCTACATCTAGATCGACAACCTTTATCAAAGTGCCAGCCTGAACACCACATTATCCCGGCCAACGCCCCAATAAAGCAATTAGATGCTTAGAGTGCAATTCTACATACTTGGCACGCTTTTGAAAGAGCGCCGCTTTATTGTTTAGTTATCAGTACAACTCGAGAAAATTACGATTAAAACTAATGATAAAAAGTCTAATCAGGTACTGCATGTGCCAATAATGAGAACATCTTCAAATTCATTCTAAGTGTACACTTTCAGGTCAAAGATCAGCTGATAGGACTAAAAACATTGCACTATAAACACTGTGAGAAACTGATTGCATCGCTCCCTCAGACAAGATGGTTTGGCTCTCTAAATGTATATGGTGTAGTGCAAATGTGCTTCACAATGCAACCTGGATAACAAATAAAAGTTTCCAAAAAAAGAAAAGCTGTTGTTTCAAGAAAGATGTTTTCCCTGTAATCGATACCTTTTTTTAAAAAAAAAAAAACATATGAATAGTTTGCATTTCATCCACTGTAATATTAAACAGGAAAACATGTTTAGCTTCTCAGTTCAGTGTCTGAATCACCATGCAAGAGCCCAAACTAGATACCGCCTCCCTGGTAAACATTCCCTGGAAAGCTGTCTTCGAGTCCAATGACTCAGGTCAAAGCTGTGGACGGTATGAATGAAAGGGGAAGATATATCTGCACGGTGACGGTGCAAAGCGCTGTGATTGACTCAACCTGGTGCGGGAATAGGAGGCCACTGCAGAGCGCGACGGAAATAGCCGGCGTGCTGCGAGTCCTGAATAAGTGCGGGAGGGTGAAAGGGTCAGCTGTCTCTAGGGCAGGAGTGACACAGAAAGCAGGAGCGACCGAGGGTGGCAGAAGTTCCGCTGCAGGACGCAAAGCTACAAAACAATTATACTGAAATATACACAGATCACACAGATTTGGAAGAAACTCAGAAGACAGGGAGGAAGGAAACTGGGAATTATTCACCTTCTGTGAGTAGAGATTTGGATTTTGACCAACAGGGGCTGCACATGCTCTTGAAAACTTGCCTTTAAATCCATAAAAGTTCATTTACAGAGTATACTGTTGAAACTAATATAGATAAATTGTAGTTTTTACTGCTTTTGCAGTGTAATTATACTTTTAAATATAAATTAACTAAAATGTCGCAGTCAGAATTCAACAAATTGCTTTTTTAAAAACTAAATCCCAGTGATTTTGATGTTTTCCTGATGCTGATAGACAACAGATTTATTGCTGTATCTGTCCTTCTCTACACAATTTTGTGATGTATCTCTGTTTACTTTCGCACTCCCATGCTTAGTCAACTGTGGCCGCGGTGGCTTGCCTGTCCTTTAACTCTCAGTGTGTTGTGTGCCAGTGGAGTCAGGTATCCGTCCTGCTCCGCCACAAGTGGTACATTTATAACTCAACCACATGACAGCTGTTAAATATCAGCTTAGAAAAGTGCTATTACTAGTGACCCCAAATTGGTACCTATTAAAACACTGTTTGGTGACATGGACACTGAACACAGAAGTCACCTGTGTGTAATTAAATGAGTCATTGTTTAAATTGTCTGTCTTCCCCGTCACGTGACGTTGATTACAGCTTTTATTTAGACGTGGATCTCAGACAGCTCTGATTAGGCCCTTTCTAAGTACTACACAGTGCAATTTATGTCATAACAAAATCCAACCCGTTGAAACCACTGTGTCTGATGTCTCTCCAGAGGAAAAGAGGAGGTCAGTTGCAGACTTCAGAGACAGCTCTTTCATCCAAACCAAGGAGATACTGTCTGTCTCGGTCAAAGCGATGTCTGCTCTCTATCTGTCAAAAGTGGCACCTCAGGAATCAACACACAGTCTGTTAAAACCGGTAAACATCTGTCTACTCATTATGTGTAAAGACTATGTTAGGAGTCTTGGTGCTGTGTGGAAATCACAGTTTAGTTCATATAGGAAAGATTGTTCTCAGGATAATAACATTTATTTCCTCCAGTATCATGAGAATTATGTCAGATATATTAGACCTTTATGTAAGGTATACTAACTAAATGTTTAAGGACAGAAAAAGTGAATTCTAAGATTATATTTACATCTGGAAGCTCAATTTTAATGAAATTTCAAACATGAAATGTTCCCACACTTCAGGATTTATTTAGAATAATAAAGAAAAGTGGTAAAATATACCTCTACTTATGCACATATACTGTAGTAGCATCGCTGCAGCTACACACTGCAGTTTATTATTTATGTATTTACTAATAAAGCAAATTACAGCAGCGAGACAACATTGCTTATGTAATGTTTACCCAACCTGAATTCATTTTTATTCCCATCCAGGAACAAGCCCAGTCACGTAAATCTGGGACAGGAGTAAAACTAGCAAAGGTAAAGCAAAACATCACCGGATATTTTGCATGATGATGTGGTTGGTACAACTCTTATGTGCACATTAGATTTGCATTGTCACAATAACGTAAACATTTTCCACAGTATCCACTTAACTTAAAAATCAAAACCATGATTGATTTTCCTGAGAGCTGCGCAGTTGACCTTTGGAAAAACAAAACAGATATTGAATGTCATTCACATTTTGTGGTCGGATTTGTGGTTTGCTGGTTGCTTTGGAGTTGAGCTAATCCACTCACACCTAGCATGTGAAAAACATCCCAACCGGCATGATCTGGATGGTAATATGTGGCTCTCATCCCTGTGAGTATGTTTGCCTACTCTGGAGCATGGTTTTCACTGGATGGCTAATCCCTGTTGAAATGGACATAACTGTAAGGGCATTACTTTGTTCTTCTAAGATGGCTGAAGACTCAACATCCCAACAAAGGAGAGATGACTTCCCTCCGCCTCCTTCTGCCGGACATCAACCAGGACAGGAAGACTTCTCTGTTGCACATTCTCAACCCACAGCATCCCAGTTTTCCAAAGAAAAGTTATACCAACAGCGGCAAAAATGCGAGCTGAGGAGGCTCCTGAAGCACACTCACCCAGAGCTGAAGATGCTAGATGATGTTGTGGATGAGGAGCTTGCTGAGGTTTTGAGCTCAGAAGGGTCGACAGCTGGTGAAACCGGATACGAGGGAGAGGTCTTGTCAAGACGCCTGATATTTGAGAACTGTGGCCGGAGTACCCAAGTATCTCCTTACAGCTCCAAGATGCACACGACAGAAGGAACGGTGGAAAGATGTGATTTCAGTAAAACGCCAGCTGTTTCTGAGGAGCCGAAGGAAGGGCCTCATGCCGAAAGTGCTAAAGAGATCACAGAGGATGACAAATCAGTTAGGCCAGATCTTACCAGAGAGTGTGAGGAGGAGATGATAAGAATAGATGTTCAGGCAACCAGAAGGATATTTGAGAGTCAGTCTGTGAACACATCCAGGCCAAATCCAGATAACAAGTTCCAGGGGAAAGTTCCTATTTCTGAGGATGAGACAAAGGCAGTTCAAAAACAGAAAAAGTTTGAAATGTGTAGCAAAGATAATCAAAACAGCAAATGTAAAGATTGGGAGGAACAACCTCATAAACAAGTGTCATGTACTCATGTTGTTGGTAAAAGCCTTGAACGTGACATTTCCAGGGAAGAGGTTTCCTCTGGTGAAGCAGTCTTTGACGACGAGTCTACAAGCTTTCCTGATTCAGAAAGATTCAGTGAAACGATAAAAACAAGCGCAGTTCTTTTGCGAAACAACCCATTTATCTCAACAAACATAGAAAGAGAGCATTCCCATGTGCATACGTCAAAAACTCAAACCCCAGCAAGAGACAGTGGGCCAGGTGAAGACTACCTCACAGCTAATGTGAAGAATAGAACCCATATGTTTGAATCGATGCCATTCAGCAAAATCAGGCATCAGAACAAGGATGAAATTGAGACAATGGTGGAGAACATCAAGGAAACATTGAATTTCCTCTACAGTGTTAAAGCCATACATTCAAGTGGCTCAATCATTGAGGTGAATGAGACGATGATTGCTAAAAAGGCTAAATTCACGCTGTCAGAGAGCGGGCCTGAGTTAAAATATGATGAGGTGGCACAAGGAGGCGCGCAAAACTTCATACTGCAGTTGCTGCCACGGGTAAACCTAAGACCTCAGATCACTTACCTTAAGGAGGATAGCAAAGGCTGTATGGAGGCCACGGTGGTGAATGTCCCTGTTCACCAGCATCAATTCAATACCAGCAAAGACACAGAGTTTAAAACTGCCAACGTGCTTCAGCTCATTGAGGATGTTCTCAATCAAGACAATTCTCTGAGGAAAGGAGTAATCATTCAAGAGGATGTAAACAACTGCGCTAATGTCATTGTTTATTCCCTTTACAATTACTCCGATGAGGAAGATGTGAAGAGATACAGCCCTCCACAAGGTGCAGAATCTGATGAATCAGAGGTATTGAGTGGTGACACGAACAAAGAAACAAGAAAAGGTGCTTCTGAATCAACCATAAGCAGCCGTCTGGAAACCTCTCAAGACCAAGGTTCAGTCAGGCCTGAAATCAAAATGAAGGGGAATGTAAAACTGTTTAAGAGTTGTATTGAAAAGGGAGATTTGGAGTATTTAAAAACCCTTCAGGCTGAACCAACTGTTCAAGAACAGGACACGGAGCTTCATCAGGAACAGAGGGCTGATCAAGAAGAGGAAAGTGCTTCAGAGTGGGTCCCGGTGGATATAAAGAAACTAAAACGCATGTTCTCTGGAGACCAAAGTCAAATTGAACCAAAGAAAAATGTCCCTAAAAATCCAACTCCATCTGCTTCCATTTGTCATGCATTTACAGGTCAAAATGATTCACCTGGAAATAGCCAGTCCTCTACAGAGTGCAGTTCTGGGGTAATCTCTAATGTGCAGGTAAACAATACGTTCAGGGAATGCGAGGGCCAAGCACAAGACGACGCATGTAACTTTGAAGTGCTACCGCAGGCGTCTCAGCTCCATTTTGACCCACAAGATGACGACAGCGTCCACCAAGCTGAATTAGTTGAAGTGATGGATGACAGTGACGAGATCTTTAACCTCCAAACAGCAATCAAGAGTCTTCAAGAGGCCACAATCGAGGCCAAATCACTGTATCACTCATCAGAGGAAAAACAAAAAATCCTTACCCCAGAATCTCCTGAGGAACCTCTTGTCTCAGTTGCAGCAGGTAATGTCAAAAACTCCAGAACAGAAGCAGAATTACCTCAAGAAACTGAGGACAGATCAGCCTCCAACTTCACCTCAGGACATAAATCAGACTGCCAACACAAAAGTATAGAGCGATGCCATGAAGACACTAATTCTGCCACAGTGCAAGCTACTGAGATGTGTGGCAAAGAGGGTCAAAAGGGGACAGAGGCGGTGCAGAAAGAAACTACTACGGTATCTGTGAACAGTTCAGAAACTGCACAGCAAGAGGACGAGGAAGTTGTTTTTGAGGGTAAACTTCAAGCAGCTTTGGAATCCTTGGGGAAATCCAACATCAACGTCACAAGAGGAGATTTTAAAGCTGCTATGATCTACAGAAACTCCTCCAAACCTCACCAAGAGAGAACGCAAAAGGTGGATGTGGTGTCTGTTCAAAAGCCCAATACTGAGGAGTCTGGTCCTGTGACTGAAGGTCAAGCAACCAACCAAGTACAGTTGAGGAAAGAGGAGACTGCAGCCAATGCGGAGCCTTTAAACCAGACAGGAACCCCAAATAAACCAGCTACAAGTGTTGTTTCAGAGAAAAGCAAAAGACCTGTTGGTCCTAAACCAGCCCTTCCACCTAAACCAGAACATTTAAAGGTGAAAGACAGAGATTATCAATCAGTCAACATAAAAACTCCAGAGGCGACCCAAACTAAAACAGTAAGACCCACAGAAGCAGCCAGTCAAGTTCATCTACCTTTGCCAAAAACATCAGTTTCATGCAACGATGAACAGAAGCAAGACCTGTTTAAAATTAACAGCGGCACATTCTTAATATCTGATTCAGGGGATTGTGAAAGAAATAAGTTATTAGGTGAAGTTGTTCAGATGTCTCAGGAAGCTGAAGCGAAGCATCAAGTCCAAGGTTCAATTGTAACCTCAGAACATGATGACAAAGATAAGCATATCATTAATAGACAACAGAATAATAAAGCCACAGGAGAGCAGAAAAGCCACCAGGATGTGCCAGCCAACGACAACATGAATGAAACTGACGACAAGCATGTAGACTTCCACGAAGCACGTCAGAAATTTGGAGGTAAAAAGACAACAAAGATGGCACCTGTAAAACCAAAAAGAGTCAAAATTGCCCAGCCTGATATCAAAAATCCACCTGGGGAAATTGTTTTTGCACATGCGGATCCAAAACCAGTACAAACTGTAACCGATCCTTCAGTTAACATCTGTGGACAAACAGCTGTGAGCAAAGACAAGCAGGAGAAAGAAATGAAGCCAGACAGCAAAGTCGAGATGAGGGCGAGAAAAGGACGAGCGGAAACAGAAGATGAGCGTCGACAGCGACTGTCAGTTCACATGGACGAGATCATGAGAGGGAACATGACGGCGGCCATGGAAATTTTTGACAACTTGCGAAAGCAGGAGGAACTGCAGAGCATTCTCAGTCGAGTGGAAGAAATCGAACAGGACACGAGTGATGTTGATGTGAGGTCTCTGAGGACAGTATTCGAGGACGTCCCTGACTGGGTTGTCACCTCTGACAACAAGAAACAAAAAAAGGATGAGGTAGAAAACAAAGACAAAACGTCTCCATTATTGAGAGAAAGCCCTGAAAGCAAGTCCTCTATGGCACACGTGTTTGGAGACCTTGAGCGAGCGAGTGAGGAAATCATAAATCTGAAAGAACAGACTTTAGCCAGACTTGTGGACATAGAGCAAACCATAAAGAAGGCACTTTTTTCGGTCTCAACACTGAAGTCAGATTCCGATATTGCTGGTCTATCGTGCCTGTTCAGAGAGTCCTTAGGGGCGGTGCAAGAATCTTCATCCTCTGGCAACATTAGCAAAATTAGCATCGGGTCAAGCAGAACGAAGGCACAGGAAAGCACTAAAATGCAAGGAAGCACGGTTAAGCCAGCGGGGCAACGCCTTGAAGTAGCCTCTGCAAAACAACGATCGAGCCCTCCCTCATCACCTGCTTTTATCTCCATCCAGTCAGCGGCCAGAAAGACGGATAAAAGAGGCGGATCGCCTCCAGAAACCTCCATCTGCCCGACATGCCAGGAGAGTCCAAAGCTGGAGGAGAAATTTCGGACAACAAAGATGCTGACGTGCAACAGCCCCGCGCAAAACAGAAGAAGAGCCCCGAGAAAAGGAGATCAAAAACAATCCACTTACAGCCCGCTTAACCCCCGTCGAGAGCTCAGCGTGCTCGAGGTGCAGACCGACCGGGAAGGTAACAGTGTCATAGAGACAAAAACAGTCACGGAGAATTACGAGAGGACTGATAACTTTGGGAACCGGTTTTACTCAACCAAAACCTCCACCGTTGTCACTCAGCCAGAAACCACAACAACATCCACGAGTCAGGCAGCGATCAGTCCAGCGGCATATCAGGTCACCATGTACCCGGAAGTTCAGCTGCCAATCAACCAGATCAGTACTTCAGTGCCTAAATAGCCAAATGCTTTTCATATTCTTTATGCAAACGTTATCATGTACATAACTTTATTTGCTAAGAAATTAATTAGGTTGGTTATTATTGCTTGTTTTTTAATTTATACAATCATCATTGGTGTTAGATTATCTTATATCCTGTATGTTTGGTTAATGATTTTTAGCTTACATCGGTGTTTGATTTGTATTTCAAAGTAAAATCACAGGTCGAGTTTTGATTTAACCCATTGTATTTGATATGAATGCTTACTGTCAAGAAATATTTTTGTTCCAGTGAAGTTCAGTCTCATTTTTTTCTTTCCCATCAGTTTGAACCCGCTTGTCGAGAGATGTGCTCAGCCTGTCAGAAGCCAGTTTATCAGATGGAAAAAATAGCTGCAGACAAATACATTTTTCACAAAACGTGCTTCTGCTGTAAACACTGCAAGAAAAAATTAAGGTGGGATATGAGAACATTCTAAAGAAAAATCACCTGCAGTATCAATAAATCACTGAATCTTAATGTGCAATCAAATTCTATCATTGCCCAAATGAATTGGTTACATCTGATTTTTACTGTGTATTGGCCTGAATATAAGATCGTCCTGATTATAGGACATTTATTGTAGCAAGTGTTAGAAAAATTACTTTCTGGAGAAGAAATGAGGCAATAAGATGACAGGCAAATACCTAACAGGTCATCAACATCAAAAACTAAAATAAATAACACAATAAACTTCAACCATTTTAGTTTTACTCTCAACTCGAACAGAATAATATAAATGTGATCTGCAGACATATGAAGAGGAATTACTGCTCTGGAAATGCTTCCTTCTCTTTTCTCCTGAAAAATATACCGTTACTGTGCAACAATACTTCATATTAAGCTTAAATCTTACCTGTTAAACTTACAAGTGTGCCTGAGTGGATTGAGTGTCCAGGCCTCTCTGTATTTCAGTCACAAATTTGTTAACTATCCTGAGAAAGCTCTTGGGGAAACGTCCTTTTGAAGTGCAGGAATATTTGTTCTGACTGCTGGCGTTTTCCACCTGCCAGCTTCCAACATAATATTTCTTCATAACTGCTTCAACAGATGATTCTGTTTCATCCCATTTTGCCACAAAGATGATTTTCCCACATAGTCTTGGCAGAGCTGGGAGCTCAATTCTTTAAGGTAGACAGGACATTTTTGCAGATTTCGGTGGTGTAGTACAAATGGACAGAAGAAATTTGCTAGTCAAGCAACATTAAGCCTCTAACTTGGTAAAAACATTGTCTTGTATTCAGGCCAGTAGCTAATGTAATGTTTCTCATGTGAATCCAAAACATTTCATTGATTCATTTATTGATTGCTTAATTGATTAAATGTAACAGAAGTGATTCTGTCCTCAGGTTATATCAAATGTGATATATGATATAAATCTTAAGATGTAATAATTCATACACTGGTCTATCTAATGATGTGTATGCCTAATGTGTTTAAACAGTTTTTCTTTAAAACTACAGTGGTGACTCGATATTCTGATCCTTTGCAATCTGAAAACCTTGCCATCCGACAGGTTTTTAGGAAAAACGAACGAAACACATGAAAAACAGTGTTAACATACCGACAGCCTTGGATTCCGACTCCGACGTGACATTTCATGTCACAAATAAGGATAACGGCGTATTATCTGACTTAACAATCCGACAGATTGGCTCCCTTCATACTGCAGGACTTAATGCTCAATTCAGATTTTTTTGAGAAATCCGATTTTTTTTTTTTTACGAGTTCGTTCACATTTTTAATTAAATGCAGCTGGTATGCAATCTTCTGTGTGAACTTCATACGACCCAAAAGTGTCCCGCATGCGCAGAAGAGGACACGACGAGGTCACACGCAGCGAGCGTGATCAGTGTTTACGGAAGTAAACACGGATGGTGGCGGCGGCAGCGGGGGGGTGGCGCTGCCGCCTTTGCCACCAATGGTGTCTCGACCGCTGCCTTGACAATCCGACAAACTTGCTATCAGACATAAAAGAAGGTTTACATTTCGTGTGGAATTATCGAGTCACGACTGTATTTCATGGTACTTTACACATTTTCCATGTTTTGATGAACTGCAAATAAAAACTTGCAAAATCACAGAAAAACCGTAATAATTCACAATATAAAACAAACAAACAAAAAAACAAAACAAAGCAAAACAGGCCACAAACTGTAAATTATGTCCACATTGATTATTTTATTTTATTTTATTTTTTTACAATGTGTGATTAAAAATGTACTTTTTTTCTGGATTGGAATCCGCCATAATCTATAATTATTTTACAGATTATTTGCAGGCTCTTAAACATATTGATGTTAAGGTTTAAGGTTATTTTCCAGATTTTGGCTGTTTTGATAAGTTACAGATTATTTGCGGTAAAATCACAGGTAAAATTTTGTTACTTAGATGTTGACTGTAAAAATGTAATCACAAATTTGCATTTTTACAAGTATTTTTCTTTTACAATGTGCGGCTGTAAAATTACACAATTTTCCTGGATTTAAAATGGCTAAAAATATCATTATTGATAGTTTTTGAACATTACAGTTCTATTTTTTTCTGGCAACTTGCTGCCCATTTTTTTTACACAGTGTTATTAGCTCTAGCTGTGGGTTTCCTACTATGACAACTTTTCAAAATGACAGAAAATGTGTGGGAACCAATCATCATGGTTATCAGACAGCTGCTATAACTACAAGAACATCCTGACTATCTTCAACCAAGCACGGCTCTAAACTTGACCTGTAACTTCTGCCCATTTGTAGCATGTACAGTTTCGCACCGTTAAATGGTGAATTCTACTGCATATTTCACTACCAACAACTGTTCAGACGAAAGGGAAACTATGATGAGGGCTTTGGACGCGAGCAACACAAGAACCGATGGCTTTTGAAGAGCACGGCCGATGTGATGCCTGACGAATCGGAGGCATGAACGTACAGCGTAAATGTGAGTAACAGCAGACAGGAACGAACTGATCTCTGTCGTGTTATTATGTTCGTATTCACAACTAACCATGATAGCGGCTTCCCTCCCTAAAGCTGTGTTCTTTTTCGATCTTCAACAGATGAGATGGTGACTTTGACAACACAGAAGAACCTCTTAAAGTTGTGTTCGAGGAACCACACAATGGTCAACACTGTCCAGCCTTTACAATGTGTTTACGTACTGATTAACAATGGATGATGACACAGAACTTAACTGCTATAACGATGACTTAATCAATTTTAAAAACTGGACATTGTATGCAAATGCTGACATACAATAATCTCCTTGACACTCAGTCATTTTTATTGAATGACATTTTTCTATTTTAGTTTAAATTTACTCCAACTGATTGCTGTAAAAACTGTAGTTTTCTTTTGTATACAATGTGAAATTCAAACAGAGATTGTAAATTTTGCTTGAACTGGGATAACAAAGATCAGAAGTCAGCTTGACGGTGTACAAGAGATTTCTGCAAGGTTTATTTTTTTTACAAAAATGGTAAAATGCAAAGGCGAAACACATTAAGATACTCTTTATGAATATAAAAAGAGGTCCATTCTCTCCGCATTCCCACATGTTCAGCAGTGTCTCCTGAATGAATGCTCACAAACTTTCATTACAGTTCTGCCTGCCATAATGATACTGTTTGTAGTTTTTCTAATCAATACTGTGCACCTGACATAAATGTTTGGTCGATTTCCGAGGAATTCATGAAAAAAAATTCTAATTTCATCAATTGTCAAAAATAAAATAAAATTTAAAAAAATAAAAAATCAGGATCACAAGTGTACAAAGAGCAAGAAATAAACCAAATACAACAAACCTAAACATCCAGTCTCCTTCAGTTCCCAGAGTTTTCTGATATTAAGTTGGCTCAACATGCAGCTGTTCCTCATTTAAAGGGTAGTGTGCCTTGCTATGGGTCCAATGATTATATCTGATCTTGCTAATTAATCTTTAAACCTTTACGATCCAAGCACAGTTTAATAGCAATCATTGCTAAGCTCCACCAACTGTAAAACTTCAAACAAAACAACAGACAGTGACACAGTGTGACTTATTTATGAAGCACTTTGAACAGCACGGTTCATACAAAAGCTACGTCATAATGCCGACAGACAAGAACATGTACAGAAACAAACATAAAGCACATGTTCAGCAGAATGCAGGCAAGTCAGACAGCAATAAACCTGAAATCAGACATGCCCTATTGGACCTATTCACTTGTACTGTTTATCTGTAAAAAAAAAAGTGGTTCGATCGAGGATCTACTAAACTTTCATGTAACCGTATCTTTCTACCAGTCATGCACGTATGTTTTTATGTGTTGTACGTTTGGAAAGTAACACCTTCAGATGCACTAAAAACCAGTCTTTGGCAAAAACAAAACAAAACTGTGACACAAAATCAAATATTCTCAAAATGATCACCGACTACAGTCAGCTTTTCTTTACAACTTTCATGCTTGCTAATAAGTAAGAAAAGAGAGAAATGACAAATGTTGGATTATGATGTGCAAATTATAGCTTGTGCTCTTCAATGACATGTTCAGCACGATTGCTGTCCCCCATTGGTCCATATGCTGGTTTTCTAAATTTAAAAACAAAAGAAGGAACACAGTTAAAGCTAAAGTTTGGTTATTACAAACCTACTACATGTATATTTCTATGCAGTTGTTACAGTCAGCTCACTTTAACTCAGTGTGGTCCTGAAGTTCCACATTGAGGGTTTCAGGCAGCAGCAAACAGAATCCACCAGCAGCAATGGGGATGATGCCATATATCAGCATGGGAATGGTGTAATGATAAACCTCCAGCAGCCGGATCAATGGAGCGAGGGTACCGGCAACACGAGCGCACATGGAGTTCAGACCGACACCATTCTGCCTGCAAGAATTCAATAATCAAGAATCACACAATGACTGAGAGGGTTTTGGCAACACTTTGCATATGTATTGCAGCTTATTTGGCATTACCTTAAAACAGTAGGGTACAATTCTGCTGCATAAACGTAGGCTGTGGTAAAAGAAGCAGAGGCAGAAAATTTTCCTACCACAGCGATGACTGTTACCACCACAGGAAGATCTGATTGGTAAAAAATGTTTAACACAAACATATAAGATAGAAAATTGTTAGAAAATTGGAACATTCACCTCTCCGTAATATTTTTTAAACTATAAAAATATGTTCAAGGTTTTCAAGATACCATTTGGAACAGCAAGGACCACAAGGCAAGCAACACCCCCAAAGAACAGGAAGCAGGCTTCACATATTCTCCTTCCAAAGTGTTGAATTAGAGTCAAACTGCAAATATTTGCGGGAATTTCAACAAGAGCAAAGATGAGCTGTGTGAGGTAGATATTTGTACCAAAACTACCAACATTCAGCGTCAGTCCATAGAACAGAAGACTCGCTGCAAACCTAAAATCAGAGGTGAAGACAGGCTTTTAGTTTCACTACTTCACCATGACTGTGACAAATGTTGACACTGTGGACATTAAAGACAATGACATGAACATCATCTCACCAGTTGAAGCCCATTATTAGAGTATATTTTCTCAGATACGGTATTTTGAAGATGTCAAACATGTTTCTTTTTTCAGGTGTACTCTCCATATTTATCTGAACAAGTAAAAAGCAACTTTTAGAAAATGGTCATACAATGAAGAGGTTTAATATATATGGAGTGAACCAAAGTGTGTTGGATGCTGATCACCTTGTCCAGCAAATCTTCTGGTAGTTCCCTCCCATTGATCCTGGCTGCTCGCTGGAGCTCCTTTCGTGCCTCCTCCTTCCTGCCATGTGTCAAGAGCCACCGAGCTGACTCTGGAAGAAACCTGTTGAATCACAATTTCCAAATAAGGAATGATGCAGTAGTTACAATCACAGTTTCTCTGGCAGTTTTTGGCATATAGTAGTTGAAGAACATCTGAAAAGGTCATGGTATTAGAGAGTTCTTACCAGTAATGGGCTATTAAAGGAATTACAAGTGGGCTGAACAGCACCAGCTGCAGGACTCTCCAGTTGTGGATCAAGTAAGCAGTGCCAGCTGTCAACATCTGTCCAAAGCTTGTCAAATTTATCATGACCACTGTGCAAAGAGCAGTCTTTGAAGGATCGCTCCATTCTACAGCTGTAAGACAGATGAGAATTTGTAGTACCTGACAGTCAAAAAAAACAAAACTTTGAACAAAAACCAACATCAGTAATCATAAATAATAAAGATAATGGAGTTACCCAACACTGAAGTGTTCATGACGATGACAATGCTTGAAGTCCCACAGATAAATTTGATAGCCATGTAAACATAGATGTTTGGTGAGAAAGCAGTGCTCACACCAAACATGAACAAGATGAATAACGAAAGCAGGATTGCAAATCGTCGACCAAACCTGTAAAAAGAAAAAAAGAAAGAAAAAAAGACAGTAGCATTACAATGAGATGCATGATGTTGCCAATACTTTCCATCTCATTCGTGGTTACCAATGTATGAAAATACTTCGCCCACATACAAACTAACATAATGCCGACTGGTACAATGATGGCTCACTGGAAGATGCAAACATAGAATAAAGTGCTTGTCATTGTCGGCCAGTTTTCACTAAATCAGAGAGAAACTGAACAAAATTTCAATACCGGTCTAAGTTTGTAATACTAGACCCACTGCTGGGACACTGCTTGGTATGAGGTTAATGATAATATGAATAGCGTCTTATTAAGGGAGGAAAATTACTGAACCTGGTGAAAGAAGAAGGGATGTATTACCTGTCAGAAATAGCCCCAAACACCAA
>NW_007579430.1:0-1708 GCF_000690725.1 Stegastes partitus | reverse complement strand
TCATAGTCCCATCCATTTATGCATTTTGTTGTGGTGTTGATCCCATACTTTTCAATGTCTTCTACAGTCCAATTCACAGGTGTGAACATTTCACAGCTTTCAAACCTTCCATCCTCGTTCACTGGGATGGTGAGATTCCTTTGATTCTCCTGTGTCAGGTTGGGTCCAGGCTCCAGGATCCAGTCGGTGTTGCAGTGATGTGGGAAGCTCAGGCTGGCAAACACCTGACTGATCACATCAAAAGCTGGATAAATGTTGAGGATGCATAATGCAAAAAGTAAACGCTTCTGAAACAAACCAAACTCCCCAATTTCCTTCAGGATCTGTCCAAAGTTGCTCATAGTGATGTGTGACTCGACTTGCAGAGATTCCGAATGACAACGCAGCATGAGGTAAAGTACAGATGACTACAAACTATAAGGTTAATAAATGTTTAACCAAGCACAGTTACATCGTTTATGATTTATGCCTTCATGTTATGTTAAGGACAACAGTTGTCATTAATGTTGCAACAACACTAAAACTGAGATGGTAAAAACAATAAAATGAAAACTGACAAAGAAAATGGCAACAACATTATGAAAGAAGTCCTTTTGTAGAATCAGTGTGCTGATATGGGACACTTGCGTCAATTTTAACAAGGAGCATCTGTAATATTAAGATTAACAACTGAGCTTTAATATACTGCATGCAGATAACGTAAAAATGGTTTAATGTGAATTATACTCACATTTTGAAGTGGCAGTCTTGGCAACATTGGTTTGCCACAAGTGCTCACTTTTTTTTGCAACACAGACAATAAAGAAAACACAGATCATAATGTAAAACATTAGTTCATGTCAAACTAAGCTCCTAATGTGAACTAACTGTAGTGTGAACAGGAACATTGAACACTTCTCTGACCGTTTGCTGTAGGCATTGTTTGAACTATTAGCAACTCAGCAATCAGGGTAAGAGTTAAGTACTGATGTAAAAGAATGCTCAGACTTTTTCTTGTGCCACAAATATTGTTTTTTGTTGTTGTTATTGTTTTTTACATATATGTATATGTTTTTCCAGAAAATGAAATACAAAGTAGCATTGCATTAACATTTGAAGAAATGCTAACTTTAACATGCTGCAGAGGCTTTTCATCTTTTCATATCCACTTTTGTTAAGCTAATCATGCTGTAATGTAACAAAAGTAACTAAGGTAGTTAAAAACAAATACAACAATCAACAATAGTAATGAGCAGAGCAACTACAGTACAATACAGGATGCAAAGCAACGTTTGATTTCTGGCTATATAACGGCTGAATTTCACAACAAGAACATTTCAATGGAGAAACATTAGTGCTCTCATGAAAAAGCTGCTAAATGCACCATTATAGTTACCATTTAGCTGCTATTTTTTATTGTGGAAAAGAAGATTGACAAAGGAACTGTTTGTAGTTAGTTAGATTGAGCTACGACAGGTCAGAATACCTGCTTATTCTCATTTTCCACAACCATCTACAGCTGACTCATGGCAACTGAAATATATGCAGAACGCTCATATTATTAATTAAGATGACAGGAGAAAACAGGTTTATCATGAATATACAGTACATATACAGTCATGCACAAAAGTTCACAGACCGTGTATATCGTGGCAGTCTTAAGGTTTCAATTCTTCATTTTCTGTGAAGAAATCATTGAAACAAATGTATCTTTGCCACAAAAAACAAT
>NW_007579429.1:101025-138257 GCF_000690725.1 Stegastes partitus | reverse complement strand
TACTGTCATACAAACAGCCCGTGCACAAACACACATTCAGTGTACTTCAATTTAGACACAAAATTAGAAGGCACACTTAAATATTATAATTTACATCGAAGGAGACATTTTTCAACACGTGCATCCTGACCCCTGGCGGCGCTTGGTTCTCCTACCTCATCATCGGCCTGCTGTAGGCGCGCCACGGCGTAGCGTCTCACTGTGGGGTTGGTGAAATGGGACGACAGCAGCTCCAGGGAATCCTCCACGTCCATGGGCCTCCACTTCCCCAGCAGCTCCAGAGCCTGCTTGGCCTCCTGGGGCAGATCCCAGTTCACACACTTGAGGAACTTTGTCAGGGCCTGGAGTTTGAGAAAGAGGAGGAGGAAGCCTTTGACAAAACTGTACACAACAGCAGCCGATGAGGGAGAATGCTCGAGAAAAGTAACGCACACTTTGACATAGCGCAGGCTAGCAAACCACTAACCTTTTCCTGTGTGGTCAGGTAGTATCTGAACTTCCACACCAGGTCTTGTTCTTCAGAGCTCAGCTGCTTGGTTGGAGGGTAGCTCACAATGATCTGTTGGTACATGCATTAAATCAAGTTCAGCAACAACTAAAGCAAACAGGAGGATTACAAAATGACCAGTCAGTAAAGAGTGCTATCTGGAAGATGTGTTCATCCAGGCATCTGAAAGGCTAAAGTGCATGAAGCAGTGTCTTACATGAGTTAATGTATAAATATAAATATCTGACATGTAGACTAATCAACTGAAAATAAAGCCGACAGCTGAGGTCAACATCATATGCTCAACTAAGTGTTTCATAAAAAAGCACAATAAGAAACCTTGCCCTAAAACATACACTGAAGTGTTGAAGATAAGTGTAACAGTTGGGGAGATGATTCTTGAGTATTTCTATCTGTGGCAGGTCTGGTCATGGGATTAAACTACATTCAAACCATCTGGAAAACTCCCAGCAGCAGCACAAATGCAATGCCAAAGCTGCTGATTTACCAAAAAAAAAAGTGACGAGTCACACAACTAGAGTGCAGCAGTGATCCGCACTTTCATTGTACTTCCTTTTTATTTTACTACTATGTGACTTAAGTAGATTTACTCAACTTCTCAGTCTCCTGTTTTTACTAGAATGGTGTTTACATCATGTTTTGACAGGCTTTTTTTTTTCGTTCATACTGACCACATTTTTTGGGAAGTTCTTGCAGTTTATTATATCCTAATGAGTTGTGATCATGAGACCTCTGCATTAGAACACTGTAGTCCTGCTTCAGCAGTAGGTCAGTAGATAAGTTGTCCATAACTAAGGTAAACTAAAGAGGAAGTGCTTAAAAGGCTGTGGCTCTTTTAATTTCAGATCTGTGGACATCTTTACAAAGCAGCCCAGTGCCTTTCACCTCTATTTACCGTGTTATTTTATTTTCCATTGCCGTGTCTTTTGTGACATTGGAAAGATGCACCGTCAGTTGGATTATATAAATAAAACACTGAGCTGCCAGTTCCTTACATTGAGCTGGTCTCGTGTTGCAGCGTTGGGCTTCAGGTCGTGGTCTGAGGGGCCGCTCCGAAGGCTACGAGCCAGTTTGTGATGCTTGCTCTCCACCAGGTTCTCCTACAAGCACAAGTAAAGCAAACATCCAGACTTTATGTTGTGAAATAAATACAAATCTATGACTAAACCACGACACAGCGTCTTTTATATTTCATTAAGAACACCAAAGCCACTATAATGTGTGTGTCCTCTCACCATCCCCATCTGCGGATCAGGAACTTTGACAATGTCGCAGCTGGTAAGAACGGGCGATGCTTCATCTCCATCCTGAATGGAGACAAAGTATAATCACTGATCAGCTGACATTGTACACATATGGAAGCTGCCTGCTGTAGAGATAATACAAAATAACATGCAGCCAGTTGGATGCTATAAAAATGTAAATACCTTTTCATAATAGACAATGCTGTACTCCTTGTCATTTGTTTTGACACGAGGGAACTCTACCATGAGGTACATGAAGTTAGAGCTGCGCTTCTCACTCTGCAGAAACACACAAAGAGATATTTTTACAACAAAAAAACCAAAAAAAACAGCACAGATACAGCAAGGACAACTCTAAAAAAAAAATGCACATGCATACAATGAAATGGTAAATAGTCTTGCATTGTCCTTTTTAAGTAACTCACTGCATTCCTGCAAGATCAGCAAACAAGTCCAGCTCAGACTAATCTGTACTTCCAAAGTCTTAATGATAACTATTACTTAAATCCAGCTGATCTGCTTTCCTGACTCTGCATTTGCAACCAACTCACTTCGTTGATCATCTCGATCTCTCTGAAGGTCAGCCGGTCCAGCCAGTCCACCTTCACCATGTGGCCCTGTCGATGAGCTTTAGTCAGCTGGATGGAGACGGGGAGAAAGCAAGCACAGAGACCAGAAAAGAGACAAAGGTTTAGCAAAATACATACACAAATGAGGTTCTGTTGTTGCAGAACTGGTCACAGCATGGTGGCTGGTGTGCAAACAGCTCGTCCAATCATGCACAAAGTCGGTGCCAGCAGCCAGTCTAGCATCTACGGTCACACACTCAGCAGCCAATCCACTCATCAGTTAGTGAGTGTGGGTGCTGGGAATGTAAGCAAACACTTGGCAATGAATAGGAAGCCCACAACTCAGCTGGTTAGAATTAGTACTCACTCTTTAAAACAACATAAGAACTGCTAGCAGAACTTTATATATGATGAAGCCAACTGCACTCAGGGTGAATTTTTAAAAAATGAGGAATCAGTGAGTTTTGTTTAGAAAACGGGACTAAAGAAACAGCCAATGGAACCAGATATTATAAAAATGAAATGTACTCCCTGATGGCTTCCTCTTAATATCCCAAAAAGCTGCAACAACATCGTTTTCTTGTGTCCACAGAAACATGAAATCCATGCACACACACTAAAACACACTAAGATATGGCAACAGCCGGAAACTTAAAAACCAAAGTGTGTGATGCTCTCAAGAACGCAGCCGTACACCTTCACAGACAACAAGTGTTCACACCAAAACCTGGGTCAAAATGTATTTGAATACATTATTCCTGCTTCTGGATTTCCCACATAGAACAATGCAAAGCAAACAGGGCTTTAACGGACGACAGAAGTATTTAATGTCCCTGCCTGAATTGTTCTGATGTGGTAATCATCATCATATAGAAGGTTATTATTCAAGTGGAGATTTATTTGCAAATCCATTTTGGCCAAGGCCACGTTCCATACACATACAGTACACACACGTATTCTGCATTGCCAACACTAACTCCTCTGCTTGTACTCACATCACTGAGTACCTCCAGGTCAGGGCCCTGGAACAGATGATGGTTTAGACACGGCGTTGCATCGGAGGGTTTGTCTCTTTATCCAAGGCACGTACACTGTTTCTTGTTTGCCTTCCATCCTACTGCTTCACCCATACCTCTGTTTAAGCCATTTAGTCTCACACTCACTCATGAAATCCTATCCTTGCCACTACACTCTCTTTTCCTGTCCACACATTGGCGTTATTGTACCTTGGCGAGTCTGCCCATCTGGTCCTCTGCCAGGCTGCTGCTGGTGCGTCCTGGCGTGGTGGTGGGCTCCCCTCCATCCCCCTCCACGCCCGGCCAAACCTTCAGGTCATGCATCCCTTGCCGAAACATACTAGAAAAATGGCAGGAGGAGGTGTTTACATATCAGTGTTAATTTGTGCACAAAGTTCAGCTGTGCCGAGAAGTGGTAGCTGATTGTTCAGCCTTGCAGCAAAACAGATCTTTTAAGCCAGGGGTGCCCAATCCTGGTCCTCGAGAGCCCCTATCCAGCATGTTTTAGATGTTTCCCTCTTCCAACACACCTGATTCACACAATCAGCTCATCATCAAGCTCTGCAGAAGCCTGATAACGATCCTGATCATGTGAATCAGGTGTGTTGGAAGAGGGAAACATCTAAAACATGCTGGATAGGGGCTCTCGAGGACCAGGATTGGGCACCCCTGTTTTAAGCAATGCTTCACTCTAACAGAAAGGAACCAATAACAAGGGTGCAGAGATACACTCACCCATATTTGCCAAACAAGGTGACGGTGGTTCCTCCGACAGGGACGGCTCTTCCGGGCCCATAGATGTCCCACACTGTTAGAGCAACTTGAGCACTTTGGGGAAGGTCTGGGTACTTGACTGGCAGCCGGAGCCACTCGTTCCAGCTGCACAGGACAGCGAGAATGGACTTAATAGGAGATAAGGATCGGACAGACTTTTCCAAAGCTTTAAGAAACTGAGTTAATATTTTAAACAGTTTTGTACTTGTTTAGCTCTAAAAATCCAAAATCATATATCACACATATGACAGTAAAAGACAGCTTGGTTCTTACTTCCAACGTGTGCTGAACGCTTTGTACGAGGTGCGAACAGGCAAAGCAAGAGGTTTCCCTTCAGCAAACACCTGACAGGTGACGTAGAGGTCAGAGCAGTTCTCCTGGTAGAGGCCAGAGAACCGCAGCATCGGGTCTTCCAGCAGCGCTTTGTAGCTCTTCTGCTCTCGCTTTCCTTCTAAACTGCCGCTGGAGGAGGAGAGAAGAGATGGACAAAGTGTGGAGGTGAGAAACGGGAGATGCACTGTGATCGTTTGCTGAAGTTATCAAGATGAGCCCTGTCCTCTCAAAATAAAGTCAGTATCTGGAGACCTTTACATGGAGGGTTTGTCATCTTTTACAAAGTGGTCTTTATGTTGGCTTGATTTTTTTTAAAAATTGGTTTTGTGTCAGGAGAAAGGAAAAAGATGATTATACCAGCTCAACAAAACATCCCATGAATTAAGACATATTTGTGACTCAATTTGTATAACATCTGTTATATGGGTATGTTAATATCTGCACATATTATAGCATTTCCTCAACAATTTACTTTTTTTTTTTAAGATTTATTTTTGGCCTTTTCCGCCTTTATTGATAGTGACAGTGAAAGACAGACAGAGAAACGTGGGGAGGAGACATGCAGCAAATGAGCCGCTGGGTGGAATCGAACCCAGGCCGCTGCGTCAGGGACTGTAGCCCCTGTAGCCCCTGTACATGGGTCGCCTGCCCTCCCCGCTGAGCTATCCAGGCTACCCAACAACAATATACATTTTATTATTTCCACTAATACCAACATCTATTTAGAAAGCTGCTATGTGTGTCGTTCTCTACAAGTTCTGCTAAATGTCTTCTGTTCTTTTTGCTCTTTATGCACAAAACACTAGTACGTAGGGTAAACACTGTGTTAAGACACGGCCCACATGACATAAATGAATCAAATGAAATCCTTATTGGCACTTCCATTAACCTAAATGATGCAGGTTTACAATCCTGCATGCAGATGATGGGAAAAGCTGGGAAATGTGAGTGGAAAGCAGGAAAATAAAAAATACCACAATAAAAAAAAGACACACTACTGTTCATAAACAATGCAGCATTATATAAAAAGGCAAAGAAGTGGGGTTACTCATGCTGTTCACAATGGGTTTATTCATGTGTCTAAGTCAGCCATGGCAGGCCTGGTAGTCACCTGATTTTAGTTAGTAGGGATGTTTTCCAATTCTGATAACAAAATAATACATTTAAGCAAGTTATTGAAGGAAATTATATGGTAAACTAATGTAAGGAGCTGCTTACTCTTCAGCTGTCAGACTATGGATGCAATCAATTGTCAATTCATTTCAAGAATATTCTCTCAATTCACTGATTAATCAGTTTATCATAAAAATGTCCAATACATTTACCTGAAGTACTTTAAACACACAAAATATAAAGTTTCCAAACATAGAACGAAAAGAAAGAGAGCAATTTACTGCTATTTTGGCCTAATAAATGTATTTAATTAAAGAAAACAGATTAATTGGTGAGTTGCTTCAGTGCAGTTCAGTATAATGTCACCCTGCGGCTTATAAGGACAATCTGTGATATTATTTTGACTATCAGGTTAAAATGTGATCGATAAACAGACCATTCTAAACGATATAAACCTCAGATTAAAGTCACAGAGCCATGCTAGAGGATCACACATCGTTCAAACACACGCTCAGCAAACACAGCCAGCATCCTGTTCAGTCACAAGACTGACTAGTTTCACCGCTCGACCAAAAGCGACGCATTAAGTGCAAAACTTACATCTTAAGTTGAACGTTGATGTCCAGGTCACAGCTGTAAACATAGTTGAATTTATCAGTGTCCATCTTCCGACGGGAAAACACTAAATTCTACCCAAAAGCCTGACGACTTCAACATGAAATCCCCGACGGTTATCTGAGACTTTGCGAGCGGTTGTGGTTGCGACAAGGCCTCGGATCAGCACAAAAACACTCCACAGAGCCCAGCTAACACCGCGGACACACGCTCACAGGCGCTGTCGGTCTGTACACAAGTTCTAAAAGGTAACTTTGAGCTGCTGGGTTCACGGCAAAGACATTATTTTAATGGTTGTCTCACCGGGCACGAGTTAGTGTTTTCGATAGCTACACAACAACACAGCAGCAGCAGCAGCAGCAACCGAAATCTACAGACAGGTTAGAGTAGTCGATCCCTGATGTAGCGAGGCTGCGATGACTGAGCAGGCGATCCTTACATCGGGGATTGATTAGTCGAGTCTGCTGCGGAAGAGAAGGAAGTACAAAAGCGGCGCTGATTAAAGGCGCAATGCAAAAAAAAAAAGGGGAACGATTATGTCGAAAAGGAACTAGTTTGACAATAAGAAAGACCAGACAAGACAATTATACACCAGAGCGTCAGTTTTTATTAATTAATTCATTTATTTATTTATTTATTTAGTTAGTTAGGTATTAGGCATGAAGTGAATTCACAAATGAGAAAAGCTTTTCCCTCAATTATTGGTTATTTTAATTAATTTCAATTAATTTTTAGTTTAATTAACTTAAATTATTTTTTTTTCCCCCAAAGCTTGCAAACACAGACATTGTCTATTTGTTCATAATTTTAAACAATATAAGTTAGGCCATACTTTTTCTTTTATTTTCAATCACTGACTGAACAGAAAAGAAAGCAGCATACATCCTCCATTAAGCTGTGCATTGTGCTGCACGCAGTGTCATGGGACAGTCTTCATACCACAGGAAGTACATCTAGTTCTAAGAACTTCAGCAGAAGACAAGTGGGCTGCTGGTTTTGGTCCTGCAGATATTTCACCTCTCATCCATGAGGCTTCTTCAGTTCTGCTTTTTGTGTGAATGACATAAAACTAAACAGGTTTCATCAATCAATTAAACGGGTAAATAAATATGTGTATTATCTCATTATCAAATTGTTGTGATTAAGAAAAAGATTAAACTGATATTTTAAATTTAAATTGTATTAAAGGTCACTTCATTTTAATGTTGTATTGAAGTTTCTGTGTATTTTGTCATTTTAAATAAAAGGCTCTAAGTAGTACAAAGAACTAGAATGGAAACATTAGTGTGTTGGAATGCGCATGTTTCTCTTTTTTTTCTCTGTTGAAACTCACAACTTCTGTAAACATGAATCTTAAAATGAAAGACAGTCATACAACATGGGTTTTCTAGCTGTTTCCAATCCAGAAGACATTTCATCTTTGTGAGCAGTCCATGTATTAAAGATTAAGGACTCCAAGGATGCTGATGATGTCATGATAACGTCCTCGTGAACTTTCAAACAGAAAGTCTTCTCCAATTAAAATACACTTATCACCAATTAAGTGCATGTCCGTGAAGGGCAATAGGCGTGTGACAGGAAAATCCTCATCTCTTGTTTTGATGAGGTCCTCCCTTTTCATCGATGCTGACGACAAGACAGTTGTCAGATCAGGGCGGGAGCTCTGTCAGTGCATTGTATGGGACCCATAGGCTCTGCAGAGGTCAGCACCACCCTAGATGAACCGACAGAAGAACGTGCCATCTAAACACTTTCCTACCTCTGAAACGCCATCTAAATAAACAAAAAGTGAGCAAAGAAACTGACCCCTGAGATGCCCAAACTATCTGTTCCATTACACCGGGCCTTCTCTTTGGTTATACTGATGGCAACTTGGTCTGAAACGAGCCTACACAGAAAGTGTGTGCAGCTTGAGGGAGGCAACTGTGAGTCATACAGACCGACTGAATGAAGAAGCTCCCCTGGCTGATCAGGGAGACCCATCAACGCTCTCCAACTACTGTGGGGTACCAGAGAAAAGGCACGTAAAACACGATGTTATGAGGCCCCGGGGCCTCCTGTGTGAGGCTTGAGAGGATTTTTCCTATGATCTCTGCTTCTTCCCGCAGATTGTAAACAAGTGGAAGAAAATGAGCTCATGTTTTGTTAACGGAGGGACTGAAACTTCACTGCGCAGTAAGGTCAAGTGACATTTTTGACATTTTGCCCAAAGATTACAAAGAAACGCACATACATGCCTGCAGAGTGCACAGTAAAGTAGATCCCAATTTTTTAAGTATAATTCTGATATTGAGGATTGATGTTTTATTTCCAATGATGTACACAAGCACATAGATTTTTAGAAAACCACTCCTGTGATAAAATGGCGAAGCTATTAAAATAAAAAAGAATATTAATATGCAAAAACAACATTTTGAACGTTGACCTTAAAGGTTCATTCTTAATGAAAAGAACCTCGACTGCTTGGAAGCTCAAACAAATATAACGGTGGTTCTGGTTGGAAGGGAACACAAAACTTTCACAGAAGAAAACAGGTTGAAGGTATTCCTAAGTTCAACAAAACCATCATTCTTTATAGATTTTGACTACTTCCTGATAAAATTCTAAAAATATAGAAAATGTGCGCATATGCTTATTATTGTTTTTAGAATTTCATTTTTTCATAGCCATCTGCATAAAGTTTTTTTTTTTTCTAACTCTTTGCCAGAAGAATGCCTCGGATCTTTTTGTTTGTTTGTTTGTTCTTCAATTTTGGCAGTTTGACAAACATTTGGTATTGCAAAGTCTACTTACATGTTTGTTTTGTCCCTGGAAGTTTAGAGCCACACTTTGTTTCATTTAGTGGTGGATGAACATGATTATATAAGATATTGCTGAAAACTCTTTTGCTGAAAATATTTATTCCTGTTGTTCTACAGTCTTAAAGGAACAGCTCAGATTTGAGGGGAATACACCTTTTTGCTTGCTTCAAAGCTTGTTTAAGATTTTTGTTTGATCCGTACAAAAAAGCGCAACAATGACAATTCCATATTGTACACAGGGTTATTATATGAAATGAATGAAATTAAATGAAAAATACTTTATTTATCCCAGAAGGGAAATTCAATATTGTAAAAAGCTCACTTTAAAAAAAAACAAAAAAAATCAATATAACATATATATACAACAATAATAATCAGTCAGTCAGTCAGATTTGTTTTTTAAAGTGATGGCTGTTGGCAGGAATTAATTTCTGTATCTCTCCGTTGTACAGCGAACCTGACGCAGTCTCCCACTGAACACACTCTGTTGATTCTTCACTGTGTTGTGGAGAGGGTGGGAAGAATCCTCCATCATCTTCATCATCTTGTGCAGCATTCTTTTTTGAACAATCAGCTCCAGTGGTTCCAGACTTATCCCCAGCACAGAACCAGTTTTCTTGATCAGCTTTCTTGTCCAGTTATAGTCCATGTAAGGCATTTGCTGGCACATAAACCTCTGTAAAATCTCAACTTATTTTTTACGCCTCAGTTTTTGCACAGATTAAACAAATTCTGTTAATAATACTGTATATTAGCATACAGATAATAAGTTAAGGATCCAATAGAAATGTGTTGGTTCATTCACCAGAACAGCTTCAGTGATCCTAGGTCACTACTAGTTATACTTCTGAACACTGCTGGGAGGTCAAAACATCGGTGCAAAGTCTCCTACAGGTGTTCAGCTGAGTTGAGAACAGTTGATAAACATGATAGTATATAATTCCTTTTGCTTTGCCGTATTTCATTCACTGTCTTCCTTTCATTTGTCTCCTGTCTGTACAAGTGATGCTAACTTATTTGTAGCTGTCAATCCAAAGGTACCCTGCAGTAGATCCATTACCTCCATACTTTAAATCCCTAAATGTGATTTATTTGTTAAAGTGTTGTCACGTATAAATATTTAGACATGTGTTCTACATGTGCATTAGTCATATCTTCAGTTGCTGTACAGTGACCTGGCCTATACTAAACCAAAGCAGAGGTTGAACGGTGATGAGTCATGTTTGATAATTCCACACCATTCCTCTCTCCCTCCTCCTCCTCCTCCTCCTCCTCTCTTTGGACGTAACCTCTCTCCTTCACTGCCCTCCACCTCACCTCTCTCCTACCCTTCTCTCTCTTAGTCACCGCATGGATGTGTCATTGTTTCTATCACTTTAGAGTCATGCCCACTGAAGCGCAGCGAGGTGATCTACGGACTGCCAAAACCGTGCCAAGATACAAGATTCCCTTCGATTTACCACCACCTCCTCATTCCCAATGGATGGCACCGCTGACACCGTCCACAGCCAGGGCTGCGGGCCACATGACGGCGCTAACCACACCTCCACGCCATGGTCGTAAACCCTCAGGATGTATAAATGAGGGAACAAAGGGGAGAAGAAGAACCACAAGCTGACCAGACCAGATGAAGATGGAGCTCACCGGGGTTAACTGGGTGCTCGCAGCTGCAGGGTTTCTCCTGTGGACCAGCGGCGGCTCCGCTGCACCCATGGAGTGCCACTTCAACTCCAGAGGTGAGTTCAACACTTTAAAATCACTTAACATTTGGACTCAAATAATCTTCATCGTTAATAACATGCATATTACTGAGGTCATCTTTGCCGTGTGTCCTTTCAGCTCTGTGTGAGTTTGAGGGGAGGCACTACTCACTGGGAGAGACCTGGATGGACAACGCTTGCATGCAGTGCACCTGTCTGCACCCTGTCGGGGTCGGTTGCTGCGAGACGTGAGTACACAAACAGTCAGTGTGGTTTGGTGTCCAGATGCCCACAGTCACTATGTACTGTGTATATGCAGATAAGTCTCTACTCTACCAGTGTCAGGCAGACTTAAGACAATAGTGGATAAACTTTTATGTATTGTGTTGCTTTATGTAGTGTAATTGTTGTGTGGCTGTTGTTTGTCTACATGTGCAGGGATGGAAATTAGCTGTTAGTTAAGTTTTAATTAATTGTTCCCACAAAAACAAACAAAGAAAAACCGATGGAGTGGATGTAAATTCATTTGTCATCACAGGAGAATTTGGGTTGTGGTTAGCAGATGTGGGAGAAGTATTCAGGTCCCTTATTCATAATAAAAGAGAAGAGTACAAATAGTACAGAAGTTAAAGTCAAAAGCATATTTAAAGCATTCAAAGCAGAACCAGTCACTAAACAAAATTAACTTTCATTTTGAGGCTCAGCTGAAGGTCACGCCAACTATTCTACAGACTAATATATCAGATTTCTAATTACATTTATAAGCTGATTTTTTTAAAAATATAAAAATCCTAACTTGCAGTGCAAAGGTAGAGTTAAAGTATAAAGTCATGAACATTTATATGCTTTTACTGATACTTTTCTTGTAAATGTTACTGTAAAATCTCCACCACAGGCAGCAGCAGCCTCTGAAGATCATTTTTCACTTTTCTACAGTTTATGGGCAACATTTCAAAGAATAAAGTGTAAAGTGCAGGAAAAGTGTTTAACTGTACCTCTGTTTCTGTCCAGGGTGCATCGGCCGGTGGACTTCCCTGCGTGGTGCGAGGTTCGGGTGGAGCCAGTGACCTGCAAAGTGTTCCTGGTCCAGACAGCTGACCCCCGCCTGCCCTGCTCCCCTGGAGAAGCAAACAAGGACCCGAGCCACGGTTCTCTTCAGCTGCACCAACAGCTGGAGGGCTAGAGAGCCACTCGGACCAGCGACTACAAGTTCAGTCTGTTTGCCTGTGAAGCCGATACTCACTACAGTTAAACATCAGTAACCGCTTTAAACACATACTGAACAAATATAACAGCACCTGGAATGTTCAGGTTTGATAATCAACGTTGGAAATGTGAGTAAAATTTGTCTGTGAAAGAATATTTAAGTATAACTGCAGCATTTTCCACCAAATAATAGGAAATTTATATCCAACTTCTTTACATAAAACATCTTTTTCAAGTGTATGTTCAATATTAGTTATCATTGTACGCATCCACTCATGGCTGAACAGCTTCATTTTAATGCAGTAATTCTACACGCTTAAAAAATCTGTATATTAAACCAAAGCCATCTCTAATTAATCCATTAATGACTTATTGTAAATATCAGCAAATATATATGTACATTAATATATATTTCTGTTGATTTTGACCTGTTTTCTGCTGTAACTCATTTAACCTCTGAATAAAATGACTGTTTACGAAGAGAAATGAGAGCGAGTTTATGACATTTAAGACACACTTTTAATTTTCTCCTGTGGTTCTTGTATCTCAGTACAGTCGTCGCTCAGGCAGAAAGAAAAGCAGTAACGCAGGAAAAAGTGTCAGCATAAGAACAAGTGTGCAAGTAAATAAAAACAGAATAAATACTGAAAGAACCAGAGTTCCAATCTTCCCAAAAAGAACGTGTTTAAAGTTTGTCAAAGTTCGAACGCACCGCCAAATGAAAGCGACAAAAGGAAAAACATACAGCAAGTTGCATACTTTACATATGGTGTCCACTGGCTCTGCATAAACACTGGAATAGCTCGTTTGTTCCTGAAATGTGCACCTCTGTGCTAACATTTCTCGTCTGGAAAGATAAAAACTGTCGGTCGTTCTCACACACACACACACACACACACACACACACACAAACACCTTTCGATGCGCTCGGAAACACAAAATGAATTCCTGATTAGTTCATGTTAACCGACCTCTCACATACGACAGTCAAATATTAATGCTGTTGGTCCCTGTAAACTGTGACACGTAGGACGCCAAAGCTGGGTTGGTGGGCAGGACTTTGATTGGCAGATTCCAGCTGAAGGTGTCCACGTCGACGTGCTCGGCCCCAGCCCACACCGTGACCTCTGACTGGTTCTGCAGAACAGTGGGCGGTTCCATAGGCTCCCGGGCTGTGACAAACTCAAAGTGCAGGCGCCACCTCAGGGTCACTGAAGAAAAAGAGTCGAGGGTTTGGGTGTTACGTTGACGTGTGATCACGTAGATGTATGACTTTGTCCTGCATAGTTTGATGCCAGATGTAAACTTGATACACAGATGGCACTGAAAATCATGAAAAGGGTTCTACATATAGCTTGAATTAAATTTCTCATACCTAAAACTTAACTTTCTCCTGGTGATAAATGAAATGTCCAAACTGTTGAACATGCCTTCAGTGTTAATAAAAGAGACAATGCTTGGACTGGTCTATTTTTTACAGATTGTTAAAAATAATAATAATAAAGAGAACACAGAATTTCCTAGATTTTAGTAGTAAATTTACTAAAAGTCAGATATTCTCTGAGACTAAAGTGGAATTTTCATGAAAGCGTCATCAAAATGAAAAGAAAAACTTGAATATTTTTTGAGATGATAAAGTCAAAAATTTGCAAGATAAAACAAATAAATTGTCTGAGATTAAAGTCATTAATTTACAAGGAAAACAACTAGAAAAAACGAACATATTATATATTCTATCTTAAAATATATGAAGGATTTTCATTCACATCTTGTGGAACAACGGCTTTTAAAAGACAGTATGAATAAGAGTATTTTTCTTTTTAGTTATGTCAAAAGATTTGGATGGCACTGATCTATGAGTCACTGTAATAGACTGAGATTTCATATAAAGGACTTCCACACTATGTGACAAATCAGTGAATACTTTGCATAGAGGAGATTGTGAGTAGTATCATAACTGGTAAAATAAAACCATCATTGAAACATCCACTCTTAAACATCACTTGAGACAACATGTTTCAGTCTACTGGTGACTGACCTATGTCTGTGCTGAACCCAGGCGTGACGTTGAGGGGGATGGGGAGAGAGAAGTGGCTGGAGGCAGTGTGGAGGCAGGACTCCAGGTGGCGTCCGTGTCCAGTCACACTGATGGTCTGTCCGGGTCGCCGCTGGTACTGCTGCTGGATCTCCTCCTCACTCTGAAGGCTCACTGAATACTGGAAAACATATACACAGTATTGCAGTAAAGCACAGTGATTCAATTAAAAATGTGTACAAAAAGTAAAAGGCAAACAAACCTGCAAGCAGGGAATGTCACCCTCTGAGAAGTTGAATGTGCCGATGATGTCCTCCCCGAGTCTGTAAACAGTCTTGAAGATGCAGAACTTTGCCACTTTCCCGCGCATGTTGGTGATATTAAACATGTCTGGACAAAACAGAAGGCAAACAGGTCAAAGGTGGACATGCAAATAATAAACTGTTACATTTAATCTAGAAAGAACTATGATGCCTCTTCATAAGTTCACAAAGTTATTTTGTGTCGCTTGTATCATCCATTTTTCCATATGTACATGTAGATATGATATGTTAATAGCATGAATAATCAAGCTAGGGAGACAACAAAAGTTTCAGCTCTTGCTCTATAGTTTAGTTCTTCCTATGGACAACAGATACCCTGAAGGAAAGAGTGCACAAATAATACAGTAATATTTATGCAGCACAGAACACTACAGGAGGTCTTTTCAACCCGTGGTCATCAAACTGTATAACTCTTCCCTTTTCTGCAGGAATGACAGCTAAAACAACAGGCATGTACATGTACATTACGTACATAGTCATGTATTGTAGTTACATCTCATTGCTTTCTACCTTTAGACACTGCGTTTCTTATGTTATTTCATTTTCCTTTGGGATAAATAAAGCTAAACTTTGATATCTTGTTTTATCTTATTCCAGTTTAAGAGAAAACAAAAACAGATCAAGTATCTGTATAAAAAAACACAACTAAAGTGTAACAATACAGTGCTTCAAACTATAGCAAAGAGCAGAAAGAGGGAGAATCTGACTCACGGGGGCAGCGTCTAGAAGTGGTGGCCATCAGCATGTCCATTGCTCTTTCCAAAGGCCGAGCATCCCTGCGACTTGCTTCCTCCTCCTCCAGGAACGGGTTGGAAGGAGATACCTCCTCATCCTGGGGGAATGGAGGCTCTGGCATGCCTACATCATCAACATCGGACATCCCAGTTTGAAAGAAGTCGTATAGCACAATTCTAAATTGTTAAACTCCACTTTCTTTATAATCTAGTCTCTTTCACTTTTTTTCAACAAGAATTCTAGCTGTGTTACATGTCCAAGTGTATTCACATCAAACTTTTATCAGCATTTGTCTATCTATTGCTGTAGTTTTCAATGATCCTGTTAAAACAAATATTTCACCTTGCAGAACCAGCACTCTGAAGGGAACTCGAAGTAGTTTTATAGGAGAGTTGACCCTCTGGCAGCCAATGGTCAGTTTGTAGACGTACTTCACTGCTTGACCACGGAAACTAGGAGGTCCGTCGCTGGGAACAACCTCACTGTAGGAATCTGTGGGACAGTGACAACATATGCCAGAATGTTTGAGTCACACACAGAAACGTGGTGTTTATTTACAAATAGCACACTAACTTTTGGGGAAAAATCTACATATTTATTTTTTGAAATACAAAAAAATAAAGAAAATCTAATATAGAGATTGTGTCATTAGTGTTGAAACTAAGGAGCATTATTCAGCATTAATTAGTCGGGTTTATGATGAACAATAAAAGAGGAGACTGCCTTAAGCTTATGGATTTTTATAGATTAAAATATTTTTTCATATAAGCAAACACACATACAAGTTTTACTCTCTCCAGGGTCCAGGCGCAGATCACAGAATAGTATCTTAGGTGGGGTGTCCAACACACACTGCCCTCGTTCTCCTTTAGAAAAAAGAAACTATTGTTGAAGCGATTCAGGTCATAATAAACATGCAGCAATAACAAGTCCATGTTTTCACAAGAACAATAATGCTTTGAAATATTTGTTGTAAGACTTGTAGTTTGCAGCAATTTTTTTTAACATATATAATTTAAACACAACAAACCTGACAATACAACTATGAGTGGTTTTATATAAATTAGCATAAAAAGATTTTCCTTTCTCTTCCCCTCAGATTCTATATTTTCCTTCTTCTATTCTGTGCTACTCACCTCTGCTTGGAATAAGCACTGTGTCGCTCTCAGCCTGGACATCCTGTTTGTTGCCCTGGGTGGGCAGGGCCACTCTGTTCTCACTGGCATGAAACTGACAGTGGATCTGGGCACTGGCCCACGCCAGCATCTCACTGGGACACAGTCAGAAAACAAGGGTTACGCAAAGGAATTTACAGTGTAAATAATTGATTTCAGTGTCCAGCACCTTATGGTTCACAGTCTATATGGGATTACAAAGACCCCTTTGTGACAGAAAATAACAGATTTATTGGCAATGAGAATAATCATTCGTTGCTAATTACTAACAACAAATCAAGATTAGCAAATCCTTTACATTTAGATCCTTTTTAGGCAACAGAAATGTCCTATTGTTAAGGATCCTACCTTTCTTATAAATCTTGAAAAAACACATCTCCCTTAAGAATCCAACACATTACCATCAGACAGCCAAAACAAAGAATGACTTAGTTTATATTCTCTTTTTTTTATTTAAAGAGGACATCTGTCAAGTCCCTGTACATGGAGCAATGAAATACAAAATTAACTTCCTTTTCAACAATTCAAAAATTACACCCCCAAAAAAGACACTCTTCTCTTTAGGAACAACTTTATGTTTGCCCACATAACGTGCCAAATACATCAACAGCTGTCTGAAACAAGATTTCTTAGATGATGATGAAAAAGGTGGAGTTGTGGACATTCAAGTGCCTTAACTGACACGCCGGCATCCAGCACGCCACCAGACCGTTCTCGTCTTTCTCTGGTCATCTGTTGTATTGTGTTGTTTGAATAAAGCTGCATTTTGAGGTCAGTTTTCGAGACAATGATCAAAGGGGTGCTTGTGTACTGGTCCTTCAGTCTGATCATTGTCTTTTAAAGTTACACCTGAATAGAGGGTGAATACTCTCAATAATTGAGAATATTTCATCTGTTGAACAGCTAAAAAAAAGTTTGGTGAGCAATTGGCTAAATGTTTACCCTTTTCTTACTATAACAATAGAGATGAGTTTTTTTTTAGCTTTATGCCAAGTCAAAAAGATGACCATTTGCATGCTAAATTCAGATTTTTGCTCAGTTTAGAATTCTGTAAAGTAATCTTTCATGATGTTTTCAGATCTTTCAATGTTCAACTTTATTACGTTGTATTTTCAAAGAAAGAGGCTGGCCTCTTGTGTGTGCAGCTACATGACAAGTGAGGAGGTGAAATCCTACCTGCTGGCAGACGTGGAGAGGTGAGACATGGGGTTGGTGAACGTTATTAGACACTCCATGAGCTCCCCGGCCAGGAACACCGGGCCTCGGGCCATGGAGGCCACCACCTCGATCATCTGTAACGTTACACACCAACACCGCTACGTTACTAAATGAAGGATTCGACCACTAATATAGAGAACAGTACGATGAAATTTGAAAGACTTTGTTTAGTTACTCCAGCTAGACACCACTACAGTTCTATAAACACTCCTCTAGTCAGACTGCAGACAACTTAAGTTAACTTGTTTGGTCGGTTTTTGCTAAAGGCTGCCGTTTAAATCGCTATTTTAACACATACCTTGGCCACAAGCGACACTGAGGTAAAACAATTACAGTGTTATCCCAACGTAAACCTAAATGTACTTTTCGAATAAAATAGTAAAAAAGTTTACAGTATTTCCAGAAAAACTGGGCATAGCTTATCTAGTCAGCTAGCATTCCAGCTACAGTAAACAAAAAAATAAGGGATTCTATTTCCGCTGCCGGTCGACCAATCACTAACCACGGGAAGAGAAAACTCATGAAGAATAAACAAATATATCACAAAGCCTACACATTATTTTAAAATATGTCGTTTAACTGCCGTGTTGTACATTATAGCCACCCGTTACGCATTTTTAAAGAATAGACCGACCGTGAAAAAAATTCCGGAAAGTTTTTTCGTCGACCATTTAGAACAGCGCTACAGGCAGGGAAACGAGAGCCGGACTGTTGCTATGGTAACACATAGGGAGAGATACGCTCACTAGTTACAAATAATAGACGTTTTTACGCATATTTGCTGATCATTCAACAGAAAACTCTTTATATTGCATTCTTAAATTGCATACTTATCATAATGCATGAATGCCTGTACAGTGGAGGGCTAAGTAACACATTGAATTGAATACAACCCCCCCTTTTATCAGTTCAAATGGTATTTGCTCACCAGCGGCTTTGTGACATGGCGTAGATTTATCCCTGGGCCTTGCTTGTCAGGCAACATTAACTGCCAGGCTGTTTGCCCATTTGCACTACATCACACTTCAACAATTATTTATTCCGTAGCCTTCAACTCAGTCTAAGGTTGTTGGTTTGCTTGAGGTTTGGTTTAGGAAACTTTGTACATTGATGCCTTAGCAGTAAATAGCCTGCCAGAGTTTGGTGCCTGCGAGTCAACGGGAAGGAAAAATGACCCAAGGGAAACTAAGGGATTTGCATATCGAACACCGTGCTAGCTGAAGCTACAGGATCCTACCAGAGGTCGGCTTGGAGCTGCATCGGGATGACGCCGTCGCTCTGGTATTCTTTCAAAACAATTACCTCTTATCTCACGTATTTAATACCAGGTTAGCATGTAAAGTAGTCTCCCTCTCTTGACTTTAAAGCACAGGAGTGTTGTAGCTAACGGTTTACTGATTGAGGTGTTAACGTTAAGATGTTTGCGGCTTTGCAGCTAACCGGTTGTTTGATATTGGCCCTCCTAAATCTGAACCGGGTGAATGTGATTGCCACTTTTTAACCATTTTATCTCATTGCAGGTGTCCTGGCTGCATGACTGAGGCATCCTTGATGCTATAGCTGATCATCCATCCATCCGATCACTGGTGCTCACAGCTGCACAGCCACATCTGGACTCCATCCAAAAGGGGCAAAGGGGTCTAACGTCTCAAACAAAAACAGAATCCAGAGGGTGAAGTGGAAGATTGTTCCAAAACATCCCTAAGGATATGAACACATAGAGCTGAAGAGACCTAATGCTCCTGTGGACTGAAATAACTAAATAATGGCACTGGAATTTCCAACCTGAATAAGCAGTTATTTATTATAGGAGCTTGTTAGTCCTGAACCGGTTTGCCCGACTGGAATGTGTCTTCGCAGTTCACTGATTCATTTAAAGATTTCCACGGCACCTGTGGCTACCTCCTTCCTGTTCCACGGTGAAGGCATGACAAACTGACTCTGTTTACAGAAGGTGGTGGCAACTCCCTGCTTGGAGACAGAATAATCTTTTTTTTCCTACAACTTCAATAGAAAATACTGCAAAAATGACTTCAGAGTGGGGTGAGAAATCCACGGCGGACCTCATGAGTAGGTATGTCTCCAATGAAATGGGATACGGGGTGCCCAAGGATGGTTGGCGTATCTGCTTGGCACACGAGTTCAAGGAGAAGAGAAAGCCCTTTCAAGCAAAAGATGTCTCGCTGTCCAACGTCTTGGAGCATGTCGGCCTTGGAATCAGGTGAGACATTCCCTCTGTGGCCTTCACATTTTTGAACATTAAGATACACAATAAAGAGATGCATTGAAAAGAAATTCATGAGGCACAAAATCCTCATCAGTTATATTGTACATTCAGTACACACTGAGGCTTTTGTCCTCAATTGACACTGGCTGCTTCAGTTTATGCCTCCATATGTCATAGCAACCTTTAGCCTATACTGTTCAACCCATAGCCTTGTTTCCATGGTGCCGTACCTGGGGAAGCATTAGTGTCATATTCCTCAGAGCACACCTGAGAGCAAGTATGAAGTACTGACTTGAAAATGGTGATGCTTCCACAAGGTATATCTGATTTTCCATGTGCTCCAGTTCTAGGACAGGATCAAACAGTAAATCATTGTTTTCCCAACAACGCGCGAGATGAAAACACCTGAGATGAAAATGAACACATTCTGCAGCTTTAGGGGATTTCTCTGTTGTAACTTGGGATGCTTCCACAAGTTATCATATCTTCATTTTCCACACACTCCAGTCATAGGATGGAATAAAAGGATTAGTTTAAACAGCAGAGTTAAAGATACATTTCAGAAAGAAAGAAGCAATAAAACAGTTCCATTTAAAACTGATAACAGTGACAATGTCTACAATGACTACAGGAGTAAGTGAGTTGCTGTTGGGGTTTTTTCCTGCATAGACTGATAAGTGCTTTTGCAATGTCTTCAGTCGAATTGTTTAGTCTCTTTCAGTGCAGATGTGAGTGTTAGTTGTCCACGATTTTGTCATATCTGCAAGGTGGACATTGAAACAGAAGATTCTCTATAAATGCTAGATTACATAAAGGGGGCAACTTAAAAATACCTTCCTTGTCTTGAGGACTGAACAAGCATTGGACTGTTCTTTAGAGTGATCTATGAGGTCTGGTTCCAGGTCAGCCTAAAGTTCAAGGTAGAGATTATTTGCTCCTCTCTGACTTCAAAACCTCTCCAGCAATAAAGATAACAGGAGTGAACATTTACAGTCCCCAAAACATGACACGCCTGCTTTTAAAGTTTCCTGCAGCTTGTTAAATATTTGAAGATGAATTGTTTGCCTGCAGCTGTACAAAAAAAAAAAAAAAAAATCCAGCACAGATTAACATCTGTGTTTGTTTTCCAAGCAACCTGCTGAGATCTGAGATGCAAAGTAACACATTCTGCAGCTTTAGCGGATTGCACTTTCTCAGTTATTGTTTAAATCCTGAGAACGTGGCATGACTGAGGAGTTTTTAGCTGCATCAGAGCCTGGTGTGAACCACTAGGCCTCCTCTTAGTTTTCATTTGTATACAGATCTGTGTATTTGTTACTCTTTGAAAAACCAGAGACTGGATAACGAGTAGTTTTTACATATAATTACCTCAATCCAAATCACCAATATTTACAAAATCTCTCAATGTGACACCTCCAGTGCAGTGGAATACCACAGATCTTGTAAGTTTGATATGGATATGTAGTTTCCTTTAGCTGGGAGCAAACAATAGTGAGGCGTGGTATTTCTCTATCCAACACGTTCCCAGAAAATAGTTGCAGTTCAAACCTCAAACTTGCTTCACTTTTTAGAGAACTGTTGCAGTAAAGCAAACATTCTGTAGTCTCAGCAAAGCTCCTTCCTACTTCTCAGAGGAATTAAAGACAGGGCAACTGGCTGACCCAGGTACAGCCACACCCTCAGGTTTCATTCATGTGTGTAAGAGGTGCAGCACTGTGGGATTAATCGAATACAAACATTTTTTTGTGAAAAGCTTCCCTGTGCACGTACCCAGCTGCTCATGTAGCTGGAAAAATACAGAACTACTGTTAACTGGATTTCAGTGTGTGGACATTGTGTTTCTGTTGTTTAACGAGACAGCACACAGGTTAGATTCAGGTTGGAAGACTTGGCTTGTGTTTGCAGGTTCAGATAAGACTGAGGACAATTGTTTGCATTCCAGCTGAGCTGCAGAATGGCATCCTGACAAAAGAGGAACCTGCCATGACCTCAAATAATACGCTTTAACTGATCCTATTCATCTCCTCCTGACTGGAATATTGGTGGTCCTTTGTTGTTTGCCTGGACTGAGCTTTGCTGTGAAGTCATTATTGTTTGCAGTACAGTTGGGCGCGCCACTGTTTTGCACAGCAGTACTGCAGTTCCACAGGGTCCGATCTTCCTCACAACAAGCAGAAATCCCTTTGAGGCTCAAACTTAATTGATTATTCTGATGTGCAAGTCATCCCTGCCCTGTTTGGACTTTTAATGATGCACATAGTGTAGAGAAGAAGAGCTGCATTTATATTAGATCGATGTATGTGGGTTTATTGCAGTCTATTTTAGCTTCCTAGAAAAAGACAAATGTAGATAACAGCAATAAAATTTGGTAAAACATTAACTTTGGGGGAAAGGACTGGAGTGCTCTTTCACACAGAAAATGTCACATTTCTAATGAGTGTGAACTACTTAGGCAACTATTTAGGCAGCCATTACCCTCAAAATTAAGTATGAAACAAGATACATCAGGATCTCTGTGGCTGGCCACATTTGCTAAAAAATCCTGGAGGAATCCCTGCTACACTCACAAACAGAAACATTGGTTCAAGCTTGCACAGCTTATTGTGTACTTCACAGACAGTCTGATGTAAGCCACTGTACATCTATTTTAGACTACATAACAGAATGTACACATAAACCCTGATGTTGCTAACAATTCTGCCTTGACATCGTTGTCTGTTTTGGCCAATTTGGAGAGAGAATGATCTGTAAAAATGCCAATTGCCCAGTTATCCAAACAGGAAGCAAATTAACTGCCAGGGATTGCAGCACCTGCAAAGAAACTGCTGAGTCAGTGGTTTGTTCAGCAACCTGTCAGCTTGCTGCAAATACTGTATTTTATGGCTATTTTCATTGTGCTGGAGCCTTTCAAAAGCTTCACTTTGCAAATATAAACACCAACAGTTGCTTTCCACTACAAGCATGAGCTAAAAACTGAAGACATGTAGTTAAAGGTAACGAAGGCCATCAGCTTGGCAGCTTGGTCGGTGCTGAACTCATGAGCTGTCTGAAAAGACACCACTGCTCAAGTAAAAACGGCAGCTTTATTTGGCATATTAGCAGAAAATCTCGCATGTCATAGATCAGTGTTCAGAGCATAAAACGATTAATGACTCTGAACCACGGCGCCTCGGGCGTCAGGCTCTGCGAGCTGTTTGAAACCTTTTGTAACGTAGCCTAATTAATATTTGACACCGAGTGCGGCACGGAGACACATGCATGCACACACACAGACACACACTTGCACTGTTAACATCGCTCAGATAAAGTAGACCTGCCTCTTGGGCTGCACTCCCCTCATCTTACAAATACTTCCTTCATGCAATTGCACAATTCCCTCTTCTCTCTCTGCCTGTGTGTGTTTGTGTGTGTGTGTGCAAACTGTCACTGTCGGATCCAGCTTTGGCCGAGAGTGCTTAGGGCCTGGAAACTGCTGTAGCTGCATTTAACAGACTGAAAAGAGAAAAATGAACAAGCGAGAAGAAGAAACATGTTTACTAATTGCACATGTGCGTAGGATGCTCATTTGTAAACTCCTTTGAAAGCTAACATCACTCCTAATCAATAGCCTTGAACACATGACCACAGTTTAAGTGCATGCTGTGTCTGAGCATTTGTTTATGTCCTCACTTGATTTTTGCTGCCCTTAACTTCTTAAACTTTTAAAATTGCGTTTCTTCCACGTTTGACTTGTGAAGTGATCAGAGTGTTGTATGAATGTGTTCACCCAGGTATCTAAAGTGGTGGTACAAGAAGACCCAGGTGGAAAAGAAGGCTCCATTCATTGATATGTTTCGTGCCCAACCCTTGCGGCAAATATATGGTGAGTGTGGATTAACTTGCGACACAGTGTGCTCAACTTGTGACATTTTTTGCTCAATTTAAAAGGTATAAAATAATTAAATTATAGCAAGGCCACTGATTTTGTCAGTGCTTGGTGTAATTTTGATCAATTATTCTGTGTAATCTTACACAAAAAAATTGCCGACTGTGATTTAAGTGCTTGTGTGAAACCTGTCCAGCACCTTGCAGACTTCCCTCTCATATAACTTTATGATCATTTGCTTCATATGTCTCAGTGTTGACACTGTACTATAATTTACAGGTGCTCCACTTGGCGGTATTGGAGGCGGTACCATCACGAGAGGTTGGAGGGGAGAGTTCTGCAGATGGCAACTTAACCCTGGGATGTATCACTACAAAACTGTCACAGCCAACCAGGTATAAAGGATACAGATAGGAGGCAGAAATTCATGTCTCAGTGAAATGAAACTTAGGCTGTTTTCTGTATTTTGGTCTCTTGACATTGTGCACAATGGCTTGTTGACTTATATGATATCAGCAAACAAAGTCCAGCAACCACTCCTAGAGGTGTCTCAATCTAGATTTACAGATAAATAATCACCTGTATCTACACTTCAATGGAGCTGGTTTGGGTGTCATAAACTACCAGAACACCAGCCAATTCCATAGGAACAGTTTGTAATTTTTACTTTTTGCCTGCCTGAATCCTGACAGCAAAACGTCACAACAACATATTTCCAAAGCTGCTAAATTATAGTTAAATACAATTTTCATTTGCTGTAGACATCCACCTGAATGCAGACTTTGGTGTCAGCCACTCTAAAGAGTAAGAACTCACTTTTATAGGTGCTTAACACTTAAACAGGGACATACTGATCTAGAACAGACAAATTCTTCCCCAACAGCAGCCTCAGTACTACTGTGTTTTGACGACATGGTGTGACTCTTTTTGTCCTTGAAAAAAACTTGCCTTCTCCTTCTTACTGTCACTGGCATCTTCTCCTTTTGCATGAAGAAATGATAGCTGGGAGCTTGTTAAGACACATGCACAGATGTTTTCCGGAGGGAATTCTGGGAAATGTGATTGAGAAATGAGATAAGGCAGGTTTAGAAGAAGTAAATTCACACTCTGCACACTTCTGACCTACTGTCTCATCCCCCTGACATGCATATTAATAAAAAGATACAACATTTGCTATATGCTAACGTGTTTTCGCTCACGCTTCTCCTGTTTTCTTAGTTCACAGTGTGTTTACGTCGTGGAGGACAAACTGTTTACCAGCAGGTGCTATCGGTGGAGCGTCCACCCACATTACAAGGCTGGAACTGGGGCTACTGCGGGGAGTATGCCTTCTATCACGCCTTGTATCCTCGTGCCTGGACAGTTTACCACCTGCCAGGACAGAATGTCACTCTAACCTGTCGACAGATTTCCCCAGTCATCCCTCACGATTACCAGGTAACAGACAGTTTTATATGATGCGACATCTTGTCTGTTGTTTGCAGTTGCAACAGGCTTTGAATATTTTACTAACTGCTTTGATTGCTTTGACACCTTTTACCCCTCCACAAGCAAATTTAATCAAACAGTAACTAAAAAAATGTCCTTGAACTTGAAATGTTCAACACAGAGCCCTGTGCAATTCAATTATGATTACAAGTCAGCTAAGACACTGGATGCTTAACTCGTCCAAATTAGGCTGGAAAAAGGTACATAATCATATGGCATTTTAAGTTGAAAGTACAGTCTAAATCTGGCATTTGGACATTTTAGTTCAACCGTTCAATGCTTCACTCACAGTGTATATAGATAAAATACAGTATAGATGGTATATGCTGGTATATAAAGTTAATCCATGTCCTTTCTGTCAGGACTCGAGTCTCCCGGTGGCAGTATTCGTGTGGGACATAGAGAACAAAAATGACTACGCTCTGGACGTCTCCATCATGTTTACTATGGTCAACGGATCAGGACACAAGGACGACAAGAGTGGCGGACACTGGAATGAACCGTTCCACCTGGAGAAGGAGGGGGAGGCGGTGTCCGGGGTCTTGCTACATCACTGCACCACGGTTAACCCTTACACCTTGTGCATCGCAGCCCGAGAGCAGGTTTGATTTGAGTTTATGATTCTAACAGCTTCATGAAGGTTTTCATGTTCAGTAGCTTAGTAAAGCAGGGAATAAACATGGGGTTTGTAACAATAGTCTCTCTTGTCTGGAAGCAGATTTATAATCATAAACTGGTTGAGAAATCTGGGCTGTTTTATAGGCATTAGGTTGTAGATTTACAAAGACTGTGTGTGCATGTTTTACCAGCCTGACAGGGAGGTCAGTCACCAGACAGCGTTCAGTCCAAAGGGAACCTGCAGTGGTTTGTGGAGTGACCTGATCACTGACGGACGGCTGGACTCTCCTACAGGTCAGTGCTTGAAAACATCTATGGAAAGACGAAAGCACATGTTAAAAGCTGCTGTTTGCACAACTTTAAGTCCCTCTTCAGTCAATAAATAAACCCCTAAAAACTCATCTCTGTGTATCCAAGTTAGATATTTTGAAGGTTTTTTTTTCTTCCCACACAGGTAATCGTTTCTCACTTTAAAATGGCTTAGATGTAACTCTACACCATTAATTCCTTTAGAATTTGCAGATCTATGTAGTCCCTCTGTCACCATGCACCTCTCCCCACTCACTCTTAAAAAAATGCCAAGAAGAAAAGAAACTGAACCAAAAAAAGAAACAAAAAACGTATAGCAATGCATCACTTGAGCATTAAAAATGATGTGCAGATTGTTCAACAGAATTTGGTGTAACTTTTTCAAAATGGTTTCAAAGATCAAATTAAAATCCTGACTGAAATTGAAAATGGTCAATTAAGTTAACAAAAAAGCCTTCGCCCCAAGTCAGCTGGGATAGACTCCAGCCTCCCCGCGACCCTAGTGAGGATTAAGCGGTGTATAGATAATGGATGGATGGAAGTTAACAAAAAAAAAATCAGTGTTATAAAGGTCTTTAGAGCCACACAACATAATTGTCTCCAATCCGAGTACAGCCAGCAACTAGTTTCATGTCTTGCCTCATTTTTCTCATGTCTCTGCTGTTGTCTCTCTTAATAAGGTATAAAATGCTCCAAAGACACTTAAAAAAGGTGAACCGAACCCGTTTAATTTGGGGCTTTAAAAGCAATAGCATATGTAGTCTTTTAATTCTACCAACCTACTGGGTCTTTGGGTCCATAATTAAGGACACAAGGTGCACTTTGCAATATTTTCTGTAATTCTATGAGGTAACTACAGTGTTCTCAGTTAATGTGTTTGGTGTTGACTTTGTTTCATAATGTGTTAAAACAATTAAACTAACAGAGTTGCCACACATTGAGAATAGTTTCTGTTTCAGCTTTTCTCAGCGAACTCTTATCCCTCTCTGTCTTACCTCTACAGGCTCCAGTCCGCCAACACCGAAAGGAGAAAAGGTGGCAGCAGCTTTAGCTGTTGGCTGCTCTGTGCCGGCTCAGAGTCGAAACACCCTGGAGTTCTGCCTGTCCTGGGACATGCCTAAAATCACCTTTGGGTCTAGGGAGAGGGAACACATCAGGTACAACAAACACAAAAGAAATACACACGCAGTATGTTGCTTTGTAGAAGGTGGAGATGACATTAAAATGAGCTGAGAAATTCCTCTAAACCTTTTGAGTTTCTATGGTACTGTATTTAGAATATCACCTTTTCTAATACCTGTGGTCGTGTATGGTGATGTTACATTAAAGCATGACACAGCTCAGTATAACATAGTAGATACTGAGTTATCTTCCCCCTGACATCTATGGAATGTGAAGCCGCCCAGTTTCTACTATTGTTCGTTCCACTTCAGCACTGCAACATGCAGGTGTTGTTTCCCTCAAGCTCAGTTTGCTGCCTTGTCATACTCAGGTTGCAGTGCAGGAAAACCACACCAGTGCTACTTTAACTTTGCCAGCTGTGGTTTAGAGAAGTTACTCGCTCAACTTAGTTTCAGATCAGTTTCTACAGCTCAAGAATTTTCTTACATGGATCATTTATAATGACCAAGGCAGAAAAAGTATCAAATATAGCAAAAACAACAACAACAAAAAAAACTGCTGACAGATGATAACTAGACAAGTTTACTTTCAATCTGTATCCTGTTTCGCAGCCTCAAGACAAACCACAGCTGACACACAAACACAATCGTCCCTGAGAACCTCTCTGCTTTTCTGTAACCAAACCTGACCTCTGCCATCGTTGTTAAATTATTGAAGATTTGAAGATATAATGTTTCTTCTTTTTGTTGATGAGCATGTGGGATTTTTGTGCCTTCGCCATCAGTTTGTGGCTTTTCTGTTTGCAGGAGATACGGTCGTTACTTTGGGACCAAAGGGGATGCATCTCCCTCGCTCAGTCACTACGCCCTAACACACTACAAACAATGGGAGAGAAGCATTGAGGAGTGGCAAAACCCCATACTGCAGGACAGGTAGTTCACAGCTCTGATAAAAAGGCACTTCTGTCACTAAACCACACAGACTTTCCACTGGTTAATCATAGACGACAGTATTTTCAAACCACGCATACTTATGTATTTGCCGTCTCTGTTACTGTATTTGACGATCCACGTCAGCAGCTGATCACTGTTTCTACTTTTGCTTGTGTTGTGTGTTGCAGTTCTCTCCCCTCCTGGTATAAGTCGGCCCTGTTTAACGAACTGTACTTTGTGGCGGATGGGGGGACAGTGTGGACGGAGTTATTGGAGGACGCTGATGTCAGTGGTGGCGTGCGCAGCGAGGACGGGGGTCTGCCAGCTCAGCCTGCTGTTGTCAAGGAGTACGGCCGCTTTGCTTACCTAGAAGGTGGGCAAGGAAATGGGTGTTAGCTTTTACGGTTACGTTTTTTTTTCTTTACATGTGCAGACCCTTAATGACTACAGTTCACAGCTAATTATTGGTATGACATGTCTTATATAAACAATAGCTGTATTTAATGTCCAAAAAGTGTGATGTGTACATACGAACAATTAATAAACAGAGAAATGTCTGTGTTAAATAAGGTACTGATGACCCATATTTCTTGTTGCCCAGGTCAGGAGTACAGAATGTACAACACATACGACGTGCACTTCTATGCGTCCTTCGCACTCATCATGCTGTGGCCCAAACTTGCCTTGAGTGTGCAATATGATATTGGTGAGCAAATTCTTAATGTTTTCTCAATTAACTAAGCATAAGTGTTTAATGAGGAGCCATACCAGGCACAGACTTCACAGCATTCATCTCCTCTCAGCTGGCAGTGTGGTTCAGAAGGACCCAACAGAGAGGCTCCATCTGATGAGTGGGCGGTATTCTCCCGTCAAGTCCAAGAATGTGGTGCCTCACGACGTCGGAGACCCAGGTAGGATGAAAGGCAATCGCTGAGTGAAGTGGAGGAGAATGATGATATTTAATTCATGTAAAACCTTACTGAGAGACCGTACTACTGTTAACATTTATTTACTACAAAACATCCAGACGTCAGGACTGCTTTTCTAATGTTTTGATTGATTGACCACCTTTCAGGCAGTCGAGGGTTCAGTGGTGAATACATTTTTATTTCTCTGTCATGAACTGTCTCCAGATGATGAACCTTGGCAAAGAGTGAATGCCTACTTAATCCACGACACTGCAGACTGGAAGGACCTGAACCTCAAGTATGTCCTGCAGGTCTACAGGGACTTTCATCTTACCCAGGACAACCAGTACCTGCAGGACATGTGGCCCATCTGCCAGGTATAACCAATTAAACAGTCTTGATTTTACTAATTTGAGAAATGTATTTGATGCCATTCATAGTAGAGTGGAGTGCTCTGATTTTTTATTTTTTTTTGGTTACTTGTTCAGAATTTTGTCCCACATAAAGGTTTTAATCTGCTTGATCTGTTAGGCAGTGATGGAGTCGGAGTTAAAGTTTGACCTGGATGGAGATGGCCTGATAGAGAACTCTGGATACGCTGACCAGACTTATGATGGTTGGACTGTGACTGGACCAAGGTAAGAGTTTAACAAATGGACAGGATGGGAAAACATGGCAGCCTTCTACACCAGCACAGAAAATATAGAACTTAATTTTAGGACACTGAAGATGTAAGAACAGAAGAATGAAAGAATATAGGATGTGTATTACATTCTCCTTATATAAAAAAACAACTCTAAACACCTCTGACAATGACTTAATAAGTTGTAACATCTTTTTCTTTTAATTTTATACGTCTATTATTTTATTTTAATTGTTTTTTTCTGTAATTTTAGATTAGTGGTACAACTGTCTTTGGTTGCCTCTTTTTTCTTCAAGTTCCTGGCCTCCTCTTTTTCACTTGGCTTAAAGTTAAAATGAGCCCACAGTGGTGTTGTTGTTTTCAGCTTTGCAACTAAATCCATGACACTGATGTGAACAGATGCTGCCCGCAGCCTCGAGATAAACAATTAGTGCCAATAAACCTTGGCAGAAGGAAACTATTGGGAAAGCACATGTAATGACTGAAGCATGACTTTTCTGTTGGTTCCATCCAGCTGTTTTCAAACCAGTTATGCAATTATAATTACAAGTCCTTAACTACTTGAGCACTCCTTAAAAAAGAACCCACTGTACAGTAATTTTATTTACAACTTCAAGTCTGAAGTGGCTGGCAGGGGGAAGGGAGACAGGGAAGGAAATGGAAAAACTGAGTTGTTCACAGCTGCAGTGCTTCTCTAAATGTGAGTCAAGGAGCCGAGGTTGGGATCTGACTCTTCAACAAAGGCTCTGGCTTCCAAAACTTGAAGTTCCTGTTTACGACTTCATCTCGCTGATCTATCGTTTCAACTTGTAAACAGTGGACACAGAGGACTGACAGTACAAAAACTTCACAAACATTGTAAATTAACATTAGCACGGGGATTTAAACACTGGCTCGACTGACTTTACTTGATTTAAGGAATAATAGTGTTTCAGTTTTTTCATTTTTGCATAACCTATTTGAAGCTGGGGTTGGTGGCAGGTTTAAAAGGCATGCTCATTTTTAAAATCTGCAAAACATTACACTATTTATCAGACCTAGAAACTCTAAATACAGAAGGAATCATCAGAGTTTGAAATTTCTCATGGTCCTTGAACTAAATATGCTGGGAAATCTTAATTCAAAATTTAAATAATCAATTATCTATATAGCAAAACAGTTTACATCGAGGGAGACAAGTATAGAAACAAATATAAGAAAAAATATAAGCAGTTAAATATCTATGTAGAGCTGCTGTTTTATCCCAGTACATGTAGCATCTATGGGAAATGTTGTACATGTTGACTGCAGGTTTTTTTCATGTTCTGTAAAATAAATAACCTTTAGAATTAGAATTTTGATTTATGGCATAACAGTTTGGTCATACAGCATCAAGACAATTTTGAGTCGTCTCTACTGCACTTTCAAAACACCCAGACACTGTTTGGCATTCATAGGGTTAAAAGTTGTGTGCTGTTATTGGTTAACTTGTCTTTTCGTCATTAACTTATTGTATGCTCAGGAATGTCTCATCAGGGGGGTTTGACAATACATCTGACATCAGTCCAGTATAGAGGAAAACTGATGTTAGTTTTAGTTTTGGTTTGTTTTGGGGTTTTTTTTCACAATTAATATTAGTGCAACGTGCTTACAGCAGGGTAATTTCTGACTTCCACACTGAATTTTCACACAAATAATTAAGAGATGTCCCAAGTCAGTATCAGTGGCCGACCCAGGCACATTTTACTGGATCAGCCAAAACAAACCATCTTTTCTTCAGTGAGTGCAATTAGACAGTGTTCCTGTAGTTCAATCAATTCCAACTGCTGTTTACTCTCTGTAGTTACTTGTTTCATGTCATTTCATTGGTCACGTTCTTCCATTTAGACTGTGCTTGTGTCATATTAATGATTCAAAAATATTTCTGTAATACTTCAATATTTTGAACAAATATCTTGCATCAGAAAGCCTCTGCAGTTTGTTTGTTTTTTCATTGTGTCAGATGTTTAATCAACGTTCAGACAGATTTAAGAGCTAGTTCTCAAACAATCTTGATCAGTACATCCATACAAATTGTATTAACATCTAGGAGAGAAGTCCAGTTCATAAACACATTCTGACTGGTGTAACATTTTTATTTGTATTTTGCAGTGCATACTGTGGAGGGCTGTGGTTGGCGTCTCTGTGTGTGATGTGTAAAATGGCCAGACTGGTGGACAGCGAGGAGACATACCAGCGTTACAGAGACCTCTTGGACAGAGGCAGTGCTGCTTTTGACAAACTGCTGTGGAACGGCAAGTTCAAACATCCATTTTGTTGAATATGGAAAGTGTTCACTCAGTTGCCCTCAGTCCTGGTTTAAAAAGAGAGAAACTGTGTATTTTAATCAGTGACAGTCAAAAAACAAACTCAATTACTCATTCTCATGCATGGACTGACAACAAATGAAAAAACTAGGAGCTTAGCTAAGTTTGTAGTCATCATGATTTTAGACATGTGTCCACTGTTTTTAGGTAAATAATCTGAGTGAGCTGCTGGAAGGCTTTAACTTCCTCATTTTTTTCACCCATCATGTTTAGGCAAATACTACAACTATGACAGCAGTGGGAGAGACCTTTCTAACAGTGTCATGTCTGACCAGTGTGCTGGCCACTGGTTCCTGCGAGCATCTGGGCTGGGAGACGGAGAATACCAGGCAAGTTAAAAACATCTTTAGGCAAACAGTCCTGAAAACCACAGGTCCCTTTTTTCTAAAAGCTCTGCAAAATGAGAAGACTCTAACTGTAAAGTTCCAGCTGGTCTTTAATAGATGAAGTACGTCCATATTGGGTTTTTAAAAAAGAAAAACAAAAAAAACCCCACATTTAATGCACATTTGTAAGTTTATAATTGTATTTTGGGGGTCTTCTGGAGTATGTTCACATGCTTCATCATGCCATTTTGATGCATTGAAATTTACGGCTATGTTTGAACGACAATATCTCTCTCGCTAAACTCGCCATCAGGCAGGCGTTTTGTGAATGTGTCACATTGTGAGATAGATTAGTGCCAGAAGAAAAACCTGAACTTTAACTAATGCATTTCAGGCATGTTAGGAGCACTGTTTACTGTGACAGAGAATAATTCCCTTTGGCAATGACTTTTTAAGTTTACAGACATGCACAAAAAAGCCATCACACACTAAAGGAGAGGGAAAAACACACCAAGCATACAACGGGGTATTGAAGTTACTACTGATATTTGGGAGTCTAAAGATTTTCTGTGTCCAGTAGACACAACGACATAAACTGTAGTCTTGGGCAGTTAAACTCACATGTATCTGTAACAAAAACTAGAGACATGGTTCTTTTTTTGTTTTATTTTGACAATTCACTGCAAAGTTCATCAACTGATCCCTATTCAGTATTAATATTTTGTCCAGGATACATACTGAGCAGCACATATTGTAGCTACACAATGATGTTAATTCTATATTACACATGCAGAGTAGCAAAATAGCTTTTTGAACACAGAACAGCATCAGATTCATATTTTGAATCTTGTAAATATATTATTATTTGCATGCAGTTCAATGCTTTTTGTTTAAGGTTCCTGATTTAACATCTTCTCTCCTGCAAACCTCCAGAGAGCACAGATACCGGTAAAGTCTCGTTTTTAGGTTGGGATATAACATCAAAGCATCACTTTCTGTGTCCCTCCAGGCTTTTCCTAAAGAGAAGATCCAGACTGCACTAAAATCTGTCTTTGACTTGAATGTAATGAGCTTTGCTGGGGGTCAGATGGGGGCAGTTAATGGCATGCGCCCTGAGGGAGTGCCTGACCGCTCCAGTGTCCAATCAGATGAGGTCTGGATTGGAGTAGTGTATGGACTGGCAGCCACTATGATCTATGAGGTAAATACGTGTGTGTATGTGAATATCTACTTTCCATTTAGGGTGTGAAACTATCAGGTGTATCATACTTATATTTTGCTGCCACTGCAGTATTGGACGAGCCGCGCTTGTTGCACCGATGAACAGTCATTTGGAAAAAGAGGAACAATTCTCATATTTGTTATGGTCATTATTCAAGCAAAACTGCCAAACATTTTCTAAGTCCAGCTCTTCAGTTGATATATAGATATGACGTTTTTTTGTCCTATTGGATAGTCAGTGATATATCTTGAGGTTTTTGGGTACTCGTTAGTGAAAAGTTGCCTTTTCAAGATTTCAGTTTTGGCTTTTTAAAGTTTTTTGAACAGTTTTATTTTACTGTAAAACACAGTTTTTGTCGTGTGTCATATAAGCAGTTGAGGAATTACTCAATAATGTGTATATAACTAACAGCGGACAGGAAATACTCCCTGGAGTCATGCAACTGTCTCCTGATTCCTGCATCTCACATCAATTGCTTCACTTAATTCTCAGCAAGAAAGCGAATAAGCCTATTTCCCAAGAGTTTCTCACTGAACAGTTAAGATGTTTGTTTACGGACACTGCCCTCAAAGCAACTGCATAATAGCTGATAACAAGTGTGTTTTTGTATGACTAGTTGTGCAGACATTGGACATTAAGTGAAATACTGTCTTTTTTTTCCTTCAGGGTATGCGGGAGGAGGGTATGCGCTCAGCAGAGGGTTGCTACCGGACTGTGTGGGAGAGGCTGGGTATGGCCTTCCAGACTCCTGAAGCCTACTGTGAGAAGGGCATCTATCGCTCTCTGGCCTACATGAGGCCTCTGAGTGTTTGGGCCATGCAGCTCGCTCTAAACACTTCACAGAAGAGTCCGACCCCATCAGCTCAAACTGGAGACACAGACACAGCTAGGAACTGAGTGATCAGATGGTGTGAATAAAGAGGTACAACGAGTTCCTCCGAAAGTGACTTCCTCTCTGCAGCTCTCCTGCAGACACCGATCTCATCTGCACTGACTGTGCTCTCTTTGACTGGCTACAGACCCTGAATTTAACTGAATACAGCCCGTTTTGCTCCACATGTTTTGTTATTTGAGGCTAGAGATCAGAAGAGAAGTTTATGCTTGACAAAGTCAGTAGCTATGACGTAGCCATTTAATTTTAGATGAGGACATTTTTCATGAGACTGCGAATCGTCTTGCCGTGTACGGTGTTAGCCAGGCAGTTTCAAAATCATAGCCTGCGTATATTGCTAATTACAAATTGACCTTGTGTTCCAGCAACATATTATGTTTGTACACATGTACACACACATGCAACCACTACATTTCACAGTTCACAATCATGCCAATAATATTTGCATACTAGGAACATGAAGATTTTTTCCTCTATTTAAATTTGAATGCTGGACTAAGTGGTATGTGATGAATGATCCTGGAAATTATGTTGGAAAGAAATATTTTTCCTTTTCTTTCTCTCTTTTTTTTTTTAAAAATAGGCATTTGGTGCCTTGTTGCATGTTGACCTAAATCTACAGTATATAAATGTAGCGGCAACATTTGCTGTTTTATAAAATCCAATATTCCTGACAATCATGCTGAATAAATGACAGAATAAGATTCACATTGTTGTGTTGTTAAATTAAGTGCATGTGAAAACTATTTCTGGTAAATGACATTGTGACATCAGTTTTGAAGCCTCTAAGCCTCTAATTTATAGAGAAAGCTGGTGGTTAGGATGCATATCAAACACATGGTTATAATGTAATCAGCAGAGAGTCCCTGGTTTGATTCCTGGCTGGCAGACCTTTACTACATGTCATTCCCCTGCTTTCCTTTCTGTCTCCACGACACATATTTAATAAAGTTGCCCCTCGATTATTCATACTGCGACTGAACTCATAACAATAATTATAAGTAAACAATGAAGGAAGAGGACACAAAGAGAAGAATAAACATTGTGAACTCTACACAACACTGTGTCTATCTCAAGCTGTTACATGTTTAACTGGCACCCACACTAGACCACAGCATGTAGTCCAACCTCATGCAGCACCTGACTGACCTGTTGCTAGGGGCGCCACACATCCTGTGGTAAAGGTTTGAAATGTTTCAGGTTTTGCATCTCTCTTCAACAAACATATCCTGTTGACAGAAACACAGACAGTGACAACCAACAACCAAAAACCTTTGAACAACAAGAGATCTGAGGTCACCAAGGGGAAAACAGTCAGACATAATGTGGGGAGCAGTGGGGAACATTAGAATTTAGAAATTGATTGAAAATTAAAAGGATCTAAGCTGAAAGCCATACAATGACTATCTATCTCAAGGATGTAGATGGTTGGTTTTGCTTTGCAAGGGTTTTGATTATAACCCCCTTTTCAGGCATGCAATCCTTTCTGTTAATGGGAAGGCATCGGAACACGTCAACTGTCTGAATAAGCACCTTTTTCCATAAAATCCATTGAACATGACACAAGTCTAAACTGCACGCCGTCATATTAAAGGATAGGCACGCACAAACAGCATACTTTAAACTGTGTGAAGTTATTTACAGAATCTTTTCCTGCATTTCAGCACTTACACGGGTCTGAAAACATCCCAGAATGCAAAAGATACAATTTGTCAAATCACCAAACATCTTTCAAATATTGAACGTGTCCTTTGGTATCCCACATCTGAAAATGGCTTTTGTAAATTTAAGCCCAAGCATTTCAAGGCCAATTAAACACGTTAACCAATATTACACACAAATTAAGTTTAGAAATGAGCTATTCATTTTGTGGCAGTAGTAGTTATGCTGGATTCAAGGATATATTACTCTTGCTGATGTGTGTGACATGTTCTGCCACACTGTTAAGTCAGTTGCTATGGAACCTTTTCGATAATCAGGGAAGATAGAATTCCTTCATACAAGGAAACCTTGTCAGTTACCCACAAAAGCCTGCGTCCCTGGGTGGGCTCGAACCACCAACCTTTCGGTTAACAGCCGAACGCGCTAACCGATTGCGCCACAGAGACACTGCACATGTGTAAGGTGTGCACATGGGATCGTTCTGAGACCCACACCTACCTGTATTTTCTGTTGACTTCTAGTTTGGACTCTCTCCCCCGACTAAACACTTATCAGGGAAGACTGAAAAAGCTAGGCATTCATGACATCGACAAATCAAGCTCGGACCATGGGTTATCAGGTCTTGAACAAACACTGTTGCCACCCTTAGAATGAGGATATCTATGAAGCCCTTGCTCTCTTTATCCACTCCTCTGCCACTTAAGCACACAAGTTCACCTCTAACTCCTCTCAAACACTGTAAAACTAATCTAAGCTACACAATGGCAAGTTGTAATATTTGAGAACTTCAGTCATTTGTGTTCGATATTGAAAGCCCCAACTTGGAAGTTGACAGATTTTAGATTGTCGATGTATGAAAGTTTAAATGTGTAGTTTTGAGCCTGTCATCAGCACCTGCAGACTAATGATACTTACATTAATGAATGCAATTTGAGTTTTTTTTTTCTTTGTACTAGATGAGCTGAAGTTGGTTGCTTCCAGCTGTTTAGAACTAATCCTTCATCCAACACTGTAATGGGTATGTCTGAATGAAGCCATGACAAACATTAACTGAAAAGTGACCTATTTCCTCAATGACTTATGTGCCTTCACTTTGACGGAGCGATGAAGCCAGCAACTTTCCATGTCTCATTTCTGAAACGGATTCTATTGTATGAACAAAGCCACAAGCAGGTCTGCTGATCAGCATGCTGACATGTGGAACTTCGTCTGTCTATTTAAACACAAAAGCCTGCGTCCCTGGGTGGGCTCGAACCACCAACCTTTCGGTTAACAGCCGAACGCGCTAACCGATTGCGCCACAGAGAC